>NC_143040.1:11997500-12072500 GCF_057628025.1 Oncorhynchus mykiss | reverse complement strand
CTACGTCTTCTCCCACATGCTGACCTCTAACGTCACCTACTAAGGAAATTAACTCAATAACATCATGTTCAGCAGTTAGATGCGACAACAAAACATTATTATTAAAATGGTTTTTGAACACTCTAATATGTTTAAAAGCGTGATAGCTGTACTTTTAGTTCATGGTTAAAGTAGCTTGTTGACCAATTTGCGTTTCTCAACGAGTTCAAAGCACGTGAATGAATCCAACAGGTATTTACAACTTCACAACGGGCAATTTCCACCTTCACACTTGGTTATTAACGCAGCATTAGATCAGATAAGTAAGTCTCTGATGGACGTAGTGAAGAAGGCAGAGACCAGCAGACACACCAACAGTGGGAGGGACAGAGCCATGGAGGGCGGTCCCGCGTTGCGGACGATGGAAAACCGGCAGGTGCCGACATTCATGGCTTTGTCCACCGCCACCAGCTCCACTGTCAGAGAGCAGCACGAAGCGTTGAACGCTGCTGCAACGACCATCTGCTTCAGGTCCGTGTGGGTAAGGTTGCCCACTCCCTGGCGGTGTGTGACTCTGGTGATGCCCGTGCCATTGACGCCATCAGTCAGGTTGGCAGAGAGCTGCCAGAAGGCGGAGCTGCAGGCTGCTGGGTCAGCTGGGCAGTCGACCACCGAGACGCTGACCACCTCACATTGGGGAGGGGTGAAATCTGTCACCTTGGTGGGGGGGGGGGGGGGGGGGGGGAGACACAGAGAGAGAGGGAAAGAGGTCATGATCATGATTTTTTTGTCAGGAACATACACAGGATGCTACCCTCTACAACATAACCTTCACTCCAAATCAAACTCAAAACATACAACCTAATTTTGGACGGAATTACGGAATCACCTGGAAGGATTACAACTACCAAAGATTATTATTCCAACGCCATACAGCAAATGCTCTAGAAAACAACAGAAACCTGAAACACCATCAAACCTGGAACTGAGTGAGTAATGTTTAGTCTGAAGCTATATTTTATTTCCAAAAGCCAAGAAGAAAAATACATTACATTACTTTATAAGGACTGAATGATAAATTGAGCGAGAGGTGTCAATGCCCTTTAGCCCAACAATGGCAGGAGAGTCGAACAGTCTACTCCAACCAAATGGAGAGGCCTTAGAAGCTGCATCCCGCTGTTCAGATGTAATTAAAATACAGTACCCTGTGTATGTAAAGAATGAAAAGGCAAGAAAAGATCCCAAAATGAAGCTCCTTGTGGAAAATCAAGAGACACTTTTTTGCTGACTATTATAAAAATGGGAACATCCGCAACCTCATCTTCCACACAAACCATGCCCTGGCATGGCACAGTGCTACACTAACACACTACCCCTCTGTTAAGAGGGGGGGTGTTAATGAGGGGTAGAAAATCAAGATTCTAGACAGCGAGGACTCAGAGTCAGCTAATATAAATATCTATAAGTCTGGAACAGGTACAGGTCAACCTCAAACAGTTTCAGACTTTCACCTAATCAAAGAATTTCCCAGCAGGAGAAGCTCTCCCTAGACCCGAGCGGGTCAGACCAGACCTCTTCATTATATAACCCCACAGACGAGCAACTCCAAGCGGAAGGTCAACCTTCCAGCACAGAGTACTACTCCCTCACTGACACGAAGGATACATTCACCCAGCTGGAGGTAAAACAGGTGGAGCTGGAACAGCAAGGTTTTACACTCCAGTCAGCACAGACCCAGACAACAGTCCAGCACAACAACACCCCTTAACCAGACCCGGAGAGCTGGAGGTGGAGAGATATGTATCTGCACTCTGGACCGTGGTGAGACAACTTCAACAATATAAAAAGCAAGAGCAGGAGAAGAACAGAGCACTAGAGGAGAGGATCAGACTGATGGAGGAGAGGATCAGACTGCTGGAGGAGAGGATCAGACTGATGGAGGAGAGGATCAGACTGCTGGAGGAGAGGATCAGACTGATGGAGGAGAGGATCAGACTGCTGGAGGAGAGGATCAGACTGATGGAGGAGGGGGTGAGGGGGATGGCGGGTGACAGAGAACAACCCACTGGAGAGGTGGCCAGCAGAAGCCAGCAGAACAGCCCACCTCAGCTCCCGACAAAAGTCAAGACACCACAGCAGAACAGTCCACCCCAGACCCTGAACATAGCGTCGACATCACAGCAGAATAGTCCACCCCAGACCCTGACCATAGCGTCGACATCACAGCAGAACAGACAAATGAAGAACCCCAAGCCAAGGGGATCTCACCCCCCCCCCCCCCACACCCACTGAGGACATACACAATACACAGATTGTATACCTTATGGACTCAAATGGGAAATTTATAGAAGAAAATAAACTTTTTTCAAACACACAGTCTCTAAACTCTGGTGTCCAAACACCCAGCGCGCCCTAGACCTTCGGTCTGAGGACCAACTATGTTCACCTAGCCACATAATAATACACACAGGCACAATTGACCTGAGAACACAGCAAGAAAGGGTGGCCACAGCACTGAAGGGAGTGATTGAAAAATCTTCTTCTACTTTCCCCAATGCACAAGTGGTTATCTCCACCCTGCTACCACAAAAATACTTCCACCCTGCTACCATACAGCGGGTAAACACAAGTATTTCCCATGACTGTGCCTCAAAACCAAATGTTTACCTGGTCCACCACTCCACCCTGGACTTAAACAGCCTTTATGTTCAGGTCCACCTAAACAAGGCAGCAGTGTGCCACCTTCACCCGGACTCCAAAGGACATCACTCTCAAACGCAGCCGCAACACTTCACATAGGAGAAACAGATCAATAGACACCCCAACCAGACCAGCGAGACACACTCCCAGACCTGTTGGACCCCCCCAGAAGTACACATAGAGGACACATGCCGAGAGGGCCAACATCCAGACCACAACACCACCAGACACATACACAGCCCCACCCCAACCACCCCAACCAATCAACACCCCCACAAGTCAACCATGTCCACACCCCATTTAGGACCCCTCAGATCAGACCTATGCCCTAACTGCCCACCCCATGCACCCCAACCCCGGTACAACAGACCACATATTCACACTACACACCTTAATTGACAAACAAACAAACTAAAACAAAGGCAAAGTCTTCTCATGCTTTGTTGATTTAAAAAAAAAGCCTTTGACTCAATTTGGCATGAGGGTCTGCTATACAAATAAATGGAAAGTGGTGTTTGGGAAAAATATATGCCATTATAAAATCCATGTACACAAACAACAAGTGTGCGGTTAAAATAGGCAAAAAACATAAACATTTCTTTCCAAAGGGCCGTGGGGTGAGACAGGGATGCAGCGTAAGCCCCACTCTCTTTAACATGCATTACATAATATGACATTTGAAATGTCTTTATTCTTTTGGAACTTCTGTGAGTGTAATGTTTACTGTTCATTTTTATTGTTTATTTCACTTTTGTATATTATATTACTTCACTTGCTTTGTCAATGTCAAATGTCACTTGCTTTGTCAATATGTTTCCCATGCCAATAAAGCCCCTTGAATTGAATTGAATTGAGAGGGAGGAGAGAGAAAAAAGAGAGAGAAAGAGGAGAGACCGTGATCATGATGATGAGGGAGAAGAGATGAGGAAAGTAGGCTATTTGGAAGTGGAGACGGGCCATATAGTGGAGACGGGCCATATAGTGGAGACGGGCCATAGAGTGGAGACGGCCCATATAGTGGAGACGGGCCATATAGTGGAGACGGGCCATATAGTGGAGACGGGCCATATAGTGGAGACGCCCCATATAGTGGAGATGGCCCATAGAGTGGAGACGCCCCATAGAGTGGAGACACCCCATATAGTGGAGACGGCCCATATAGTGGAGACGGCCCATATAGTGGAGACGCCCCATATAGTGGAGATGGCCCATAGAGTGGAGACGCCCCATAGAGTGGAGACGCCCCATAGAGTGGAGACGCCCCATAGAGTGGAGACGCCTCATATAGTGGAGACGCCCCATAGAGTGGAGACGCCCCATAGAGTGGAGACGCCCCATAGAGTGGAGATGGCCCATAGAGTGGAGACGCCCCATATAGTGGAGACGGGCCATATAGTAGAGACGGGCCATATAGTAGAGACGGGCCATATAGTGGAGACTCCCCATATAGTGGAGACGCCCCATAGAGTGGAGACGGGCCATATAGTAGAGACGGGCCATATAGTAGAGACGGGCCATATAGTGGAGACTCCCCATATAGTGGAGACGCCCCATAGAGTGGAGACGGGCCATATAGTGGAGACGGGCCATATAGTGGAGACGGGCCATATAGTGGAGACGGCCCATAGAGTGGAGATGGCCCATAGAGTGGAGACGGCCCATATAGTGGAGACGGCCCATATAGTGGAGACGGCCCATATAGTGGAGACGGCCCATATAGTGGAGACGGCCCATATAGTGGAGACGGGCCATATAGTGTAGACGGCCCATAGAGTGGAGACGGGCCATATAGTGGAGACGGCCCATAGAGTGGAGATGGCCCATAGAGTGGAGACGGCCCATATAGTGGAGACGGCCCATATAGGCCTCTCAGCTCTCTAGTGTATCTTTATCTATACCTCTACTATCTTACATTTCTACACCCATTGTTATGTCACATTAGAATGTACACACAGGGTTCTATACAACTATTAACAACTATTAACAAATATTAACTCAACATGTAAGGTGTTAGTCCCATATTTCGTGAACTGAAATAAAAAATCACAGAAATATAAAAACAAAAAGTGTATTTCTCTCAAATGTTGTGAACAAATTTGTTTACATCCCTGTTAGGGAGCATTTCTCTTTTTCCAAGATAATCCATCCACCTGACAGGTGTGGCATATAAAGAAGCCGATTAAACAGCCTGATCATTACACAGGTGCACCATGTGCTGGGGACAATAAAAGGCTAATTTAAAATGGGCAGTTTTGTCATACAACACATATTCCTGCATGCTGACTGCAGGAATATCCATCAGAGATGTTGCCAGAGAATTGAATGTTAATTTATCTACCATAAGCCGTACCATAATTTTGTTTTAGAGAATTTGGCAGTACGTCCAACTGGCCTCACAACCGCAGACCATGTGTTGTGTGTGCGAGCTAATTTCTGATGTCAACGTTGTGAATAGAGTGCACCGTGGTGGCGGTGGGGTTATGGTATAGGTAGGCATACGCTACAGATGATGAACACAATTGCATTTTTTATCAATGGCAATTTGAATGTACAGAGATACCGTGACGAGATCCCGGGGCCCATTGTCGTGCCATTCATGTTTCAGCATGATAATGCACGGCCACATGTCACAAGGATCTGTACACAATTCCTGGAAGCTGAAAATTTTGCAGTTCCATTGCCTGCATACTCACCAGACATGTCACCCATTGAGCATGTTTGGGATGATCTGGATCGACGTGTACAATAGCGTGTTCCAGTTCCCGCCAATATCCAGTAACTTTGGACAGCCATTGAAGATGAGTGGGACGACATTCTACAGGCCAGAATCAACAGCCTGATCAACTCTATGCGAAGAAAATGTGTCGCTCCGCCTGCGGCAAATGGATGGTCACACCAGATACTGACCGGTTTTCTGATCCACACCCCTAAGTTATCTGTGACCAACAGATGCATGTCTGTATTCCCAGTCATGTGAAATCCATAGATTAGGGCCTAATGAATTTATTTAAATTGACTGATTTCCTTATATGAACTGTAACTCTTCAATATTGTTTCATGTTGAATTTATTTTTGTCCAGGATAATATATTTAAATATATATCTGTACATATATCTGAGGTTACCTTGGTGACGACAGAGAGGCGCAGGACGGCGTAGTTGGAGTCGGACGCCCCGGGGGCCACAGCCTCGATGGTCAGGGTGACGTCTGTTCCTGAGGGTGTGTTGGCGGGCACCGTGATGGTCAGTTCACCGGTGGCGTTTCCTCCGGTGGTCACATCGATGCTGATAAGTTAGCAGCAGCAACGGGTTAGCATTAAGTGTCAATACAAGTGATGCCAAGAGAGGACAATAATTAGTCATGTTGAGTCATTTTGCTAGCAGAGAAGAAGCTAATTTTAACCAGATAACCTGGTCCCAGATCTGTTTGTGCTTAAATTGCCAACGCCTATGGTCAATGTGCCACGTGACAATGACCATAGGAGTTGGCAAGACAAACAGAACAAACAGATCTGGGACCAGTCTCAGGATATTCCAGCCCTGATCCCTACCTGCCGGGGACGTTCATTTTGAAGTCTCTGTCGTTTCTGGCACTGATTGTGTAACTGCCTCCAGTGGCGTCGGTCATGACGGTGAAGGGAAGGGTGAAGGGTTTACCAGGCTCCATGCTTCTGTCCACCACAGCCTGAGAAGACAAGAACAACAAGATCTGTTGAGTAGTTGTTGTGAGGTCCACTTTTTGTTTGTTGGCCCATTTACAGAGACACATTTCTGTGCTTAGAAAGTCCATGTTGTAATTTATAAGTAGGCCCACAGTACTACATGTTTAGGGAGTAATAGTCAGTCACGTTTTTCTTTCTGATATGGTCTATAATTGTCTATGACCATGGTCTTTGTCTAACACTATCCCAACATGCAGTATAGACTCCTTCACGATTTACAAATGAAAGCCGTTTTTCAATGGAAACAGGAAGTGTGTCATCATCACTTACCTTGATGGTAACCTTGGAGACAGACATCTGAGTGGTGGACTGTCTCTGGAACACGGTGGAGGAGACCACATCTGTCCCGTTCAGCAGCACCACAAACTCCCCCGCAGGGACATTGGTTACCGTAACTAGGATCTCCCCGTTGCCCATGTCTTCCAGGGCCCCACTTACGACCTCTGACCCTGACACTGTCACCAAGGCAACGTTGGCCACCTTGACAGAGGCTGGGCCCTTTCTGCCCAACACTGATACCAACAGCATGGCAGGCATACCTGGGAGAAGGAGAGAAGAGAGGAGGAACGGAGGGAAAGAGAGGGAGGGAGAGAGAGAGAGGGAGAGGAGGACGAGTGTAGCGGTAGGGAGAGAAAAAGGGAGATTGAGAAGGGGACGAGTGTAGGCGTAGGGAGAGAAAAAGAGGGAGAGAGAGAGGAGGACGAGTGTAGGGGTAGGGAGAGAAAAAGAGGGAGAGAGAGAGGAGGACGAGTGTAGGGGTAGGGAGAGAAAAAGAGGGAGAGAGAGAGGAGGACGAGTGTAGGGGTAGGGAGAGAAAAAGAGGGAGAGAGAGAGAGAAGGAAAATTATCTTGAAGGGTGTGGCTATGTAACTGTTCACATCGATTATTACAAATTACAATTAATGGCTTTTTATGACTTTGATTAAGTAGGCTTTATACATAAACAGAATGTATTGTTTCGACCCACACAACATCAAAGAGGGCCAGCCTACTTTCTGATAGAGAACACATCGATGCAAAACCTCTCGCCAAACGATGTGCGCAATGATCATAATGATCGCAAAGATCAAGCCTCTAACGGCTGTAATGAAGTGGCAGCTGCATTCATGTAGATGATGTCGCCATGATGTCGCCATAGTAAATTTGTGATTGACAGATTACCTGGTTGATATGGTAATGATGATTTTAAGATGATGTTGTAGTGTTTTACCTGCTTGTGGACGGCCAGAGATGAGGGCATATCCTGGATGAGGTCCATCGAAGGTCTCCACAAAGTCATAAATGAAGGCAATGGTACTCTGACCTGGACACACACACACACACACACACACACACACACACACACACACACACACACACACACACACACACACACACACACTCAGTCAGGGCTGTATTCTCTCCCTTCTCTCATGGCTCTAACAGACCTGGGGTGAAATACTTTTTGACATATTTGTACATGATTTAAAATAGTTACGGTTAGGGTTAGGTAATGAGTTAGCTAAAAGGGTTAAGGTAAGGGGAAGGCGTTAGCAAACATGCTAAGTAGTTGCAAAGTTGCTAATTAGCTCAAATTGTTCTGGTGATTTATTAACAAGCAGCCTTTGGGATGCTAGACGATTGTGTAATACAGCCACCCATCCACCACGACCAAACATCCCTCCTCCTTTTGTTTTCGCATTAAGAAACCTTCTGTCTGATGTAACTATACCAAACATAGCATACATTTGAAGTCTGAAGTTTACATACACTTAGGTTGGAGTCACTAAAACTTGTTTTTCAACCACTCCACACATTTCTTGTTAACAAACTATAGTTTTGGCAGTTGGTTAGGACATCTACTTTGTGCATGACACTAAGTCATTTTTCCAACAATTGTTTACAGACAGATTTTTTCACTTATAATTCACTGTATCACAATTCCAGTGGGTCAGAAGTTTACATACACTAAGTTGAATGTGCCTTTAAACAGCTTGGAAAATTCCAGAAAAAAATGTCATGGCTTTAGAAGCTTCTGATAGGCTAACTGACATCATTTGAGTCATTTGGAGGTGTACCTGTGGATGTATTTCAAAGCCTACCTTCAAACTCAGCACCTCTTTGCTTGACATCATGGGAAAATCAAAAGAAATCAGCCAAGACCTCAGAAAAACATTTCTAGACCTCCACAAGTCTGGTTCATCCTTAGGAGCAATTTCCAAACTCCTGAAGGTACCAAGTTCATCTGTACAAACAATAGTACGCAAGTATAAACACCATGGGACCACGCAGCCGTCATACCGCTCAGGAGGGAGACACGTTCTGTCATCTAGAGATAAACGTACTTTGGTGCGAAAAGTGCAAATCAATCCCAGAACAACAGCAAAGGACCTTGTGAAGATGCTGGAGGAAACATGTACAAAAGTACCTATATCCACAGTAAAACGAGTCCTATATTGATATAACCTGAAAGGCCGCTCAGCAAGGAAGAAGCCACTGCTCAAAAACCGCCATAAAAAAGCCAGACTATGGTCTTGGTCTTGTAGTAGATTGTTTCACAGGTGGCAGACAATGTGAGAAGGCTTGTGAACTATATTTCCATTGTATCTGAGAGGAGGAGGAAGGACATTTATGACGAAATGAGCGGTATATAAACCTTTGTACATGGTATTATGACCAGAGCTCTCTAAATAAACATTCCTGACAATTGTAGCTGGGCCTCCGTCTGATTCAACCAGTTTCCTGGAAATTCTGGGTATCAGGCTGAGTAATCAATTTAAATTGGGTTTATGAACACTGAGAACTTAATTCTCTTGACATTACCTCAATTACATCGACGAACCTTTACCCCTGAAAATTGACTCGGAACCAGTTTTTTTCTTGCTTTTTCTTACTTACTTTTTAAAACTCTGAATTGTTGGTTAAGGGCTCATGAGTAAGCATTTCACAGTAAGGTCTACCTACACCTGTTGTAAACTCAGCAAAAATAAAAACATCCTCACTGTTAGCTGCGTTTATTTTCAGCAAACTTAATGTGTAAATATTTGTATGAAGATATCAAGATTCAACAACTGAGACATAAACTGAACAAGTTCCACAGACGTGACGAACAGAAATTGAATAATGTGTCCCTGAAGAAAGCGGGGGTCAAAATCAAAAGTAACTGTCAGGATTTGGTGTGGCCACCAGCTGCAATAAGTACTGCAGTACATCTCCTCCTCATGGACTGCACCAGATTTGCCAGTTCTTGCTGTGAGATGTTACCCCACTCTTCCATCAAGGCACCTGTAAGTTCCCGGACATTTCTGGAGGGAATGGCCGTAGGCCTCACCCTCCGATCCAACAGGTCCCAGACTTCTCAATGGAATTGAGACCCGGCTCTTCGCTGGCCATGGCAGAACACTGACATTCCTATCTTGCAGGAAATCACGTAAAGAACGACTAGTATGGCTGGTGAAATTATCATGCTGGAGGGTCATGTCAGGATGAGCCTGCAGGAAGGGTACCACACGAGGGAGGAGGATATCTTCCCTGTAACGCACAGCGTTGAGTTAGCCTGCAATGACAACAAGCTCAGTCCGATGATGCTGTGACACACCTCCCCAGACCAACTCCAAATCGATCCCGCTCCAGAGTACAGGCCTCGGTGTACTGCTCATTCCTTTGACGATAGACGTGAATCCGACCATCATCCCTGGTGAGACAAAACCGTGACTCATCAGTGAAGAGCACTTTTTGCCAGTCCGCAGTCTGGTCCAGCGACGATGGGTTTGTGCCCATAGGCAACGTTGCTGACAATGATGTGATGTCTGGACCTGCCTTACAACATACCTACAAGCCCTCAGTCCATTCTCTCTCAGCCTATTACGAACAGTCTGAGCACTGATGGAGGGATTGTGCGTTCCTGGTGTAACTCGGGCAGTTGTTGTTGCCATCCTGTACCTGTCCCGCAGGTGTGATGTTCGGATGTACCGATCCTGTGCAGGTGTTGTTACACGTGGTCTGCCACTCCGAAGACAATCAGCTGTACGTCCTGTCTCCCTGTAGAGCTGTCTTAGGCGTCTCACAGTACGGACATTGCAATGTATTGCCCTGGCCACATCTGCAGTCCTAAGGCACGTTCGCACAGATGAGCAGGGACCGTGGGCATCTTTCTTCTGAGTCAGTTGAAAGGCCTCTGTAGTGTCCTAAATTTTCATAACTGTGACCTTAATTGCCTACCGTCTGTAAGCTGTTAGTGTCATAATGACCGTTCCACAGGTGCATGTTCATTAATTGTTTATGGTTCATTGAACAAGCATGGGAAACATTGTTAAAACCCTTTACAAGGAAGATCTGTGAAGTTATTTGGATTGTTATGAATTATCTTTGAAAGACAGGGTCCTGAAAAATTGACATTTCTTTTTTTTGAGTTTATTTGGTGCATGTGACACATTTGAATGGATTATTTAAACCCAGGGCTGGGCTCTGTGTGTATCCAGGCTACAATCTAGTGTTGAGCGTGAGCATTTCACACATATTTAATAGAACAGACATATTTCTATTGTAACTCACCAGTGACCTTCAGTGTGTAGGGCTGGTTGGAGTTCATGCTGATTTCCCATAATCCTGTCTGTTTGTTGGAGGCCAGACGGACCCGGAAGAGGTTGCCCACCGTCTGGACAGTCCCCAGTTCCCCGTTGACCTCATTCTGTTTCTGGGTCACACCTGTAGGGGCAAGGAGGGTGACAGTCAAATAGGATGACAGTGAAACATACTGTCAATGGGATATACCTGGTTCATGATACCTTGTTGAAATGTGCTTTGTGCTTTAAAAACATTAAGATACATACGTAAACACGCAAAACAGGTCAACTGTAACCATTAAGGAGGGAAAACTAACCTTAGATCAGTGTCTAGGGGAAATGTCATCCTATTCAGTTAGGTGAACTTTTACCTGAAAACTGATATTAGATCAGTGTGTAGGTGTTGGAGGTTCCCACCTGCAGGGTTCTTCAGGGTGAAGGTGAGGGACTTTCCAGTGATGTAGATGGTGATGTTGTTCAGAGACTCGTCCAGCAGGAAGGAGAATGTCTCAGCTTTGCCTGGGTTCCTCGCTCGCTGTAGGACTGTCACCTGAGGAGGAGGAGGAGGAGGAGGACAGAATGAGAGAGGAGGATAGAAAGAAG
Source organism: Oncorhynchus mykiss (assembly GCF_057628025.1). Classification (NCBI taxonomy): domain Eukaryota; kingdom Metazoa; phylum Chordata; class Actinopteri; order Salmoniformes; family Salmonidae; genus Oncorhynchus; species Oncorhynchus mykiss. Next base: position 12,060,953 of record NC_143040.1, on the reverse strand, counting down.
AGGTGATGTAGGGTATGTTGTTGTTTTATTGTAACGTGGAGGATTTAATTTTCATAGATATAACAATTATGTCTAGGCATTTCTAAAATTCATTATTTATAAAGCACATGTTTTTTAATTGATCAAGTTTTGAATTATTCCGAATCAACTACTGATCTAAATCAAAATGGCCACCAGTGTTGACTCACCAGAGCGGAGGTGGAGGAGTCGATGATGACGTCAGTGGCCTGGGGCAGATTTTCCTTGGTGACTCCAATGGCCTGACCACCAGACGCCAGCGCCAAGTCCTTGTAGGTCTCGAATGTAGCTGCCCTGGACTCTACTCCACGCCTCCTCCTTCTAGCACCAGCACCATCACCAGTCATGAAGAAAGACACCTGGAGAGACACATAGGTGTGTTAGAGAGAGTTTGCCTGGTCGTATTCATTAGGCACCAAATGAAGAATGAAAGAAAAAAGGGAGTGACTACCTCTCCAATAAGAATGGCTTGTTTAGTTTGCCGTTGGAAAACATTTTGCTGCGTTTTGCTACTACTGTCCTAATTAATAAGATCCTGAACTGCTGGACATGGTTTCTTCTAAAACAGGAAGTGTTTGAGGAGGTGTTTGAGAAAGTGCTCACAGTTGACTTGGTGCTCCTGATCAGGGCCAAGATGGTGTCCCTTAACCCAATGTCCTTGGCAACGGCATCTGTGAAAACATAGATGTGGGACGACGCAGGGGCACCGGTCAGCGCCAACTGGAGAGAGAGAGAGAGAGAGAGAGAGAGAGAGAGAGAGAGAGAGAGAGAGAGAGAGAGAGAGAGAGAGAGGGGGGGGGGGTGCTTAGTTTCTTTATTTATTGTCAGGTGCACTATAAACAAAGAATGGGACTATATCTGAAAGCTGATTGGAATATAGCCATGTCAATCACTGTACCTGTAGGCCTGATAAGCACATCTCAGGGAGGTCTCCGCCTCCATCAGCTTTGAGTTTAGCGATCTCTGTTTTCATAACATCAGGGTTTGTCGTTCTTATCAGGGGTCCGAACTCTACACACACACACAAACACACACTGATCACTAACCACTTCCTGACTTAACCACACATCACACAGGCATTTCGGTGACTGCCAGAGTTTGTCAGTGATGTTTTGCTAAGGAGAATGCTTGGTGGAGTGTAAAGCCAGCTTTACTTGGGTCATTGAATGGGACCAGGATGTACTGGGAGGGCTCATCCTGCGTTCCCTTCTTGCTGTCGATGATCTCATTGACGACTCTCTTGGCTTCAAGGATGTCATCCCTCATGCTCCCCGTAGTGTCGATCACAAAAGCAACCACTGCCGATCTCGCTATGCCCATGAAGCTGTGGGAGAGAGAGAGAGATAAAGAGATAGATTGTGAGTAACTTCAACATGGGTAATTCCCTCTTCCCCCCTCTCCACCCCTTCACCCCCCTCTACCCCTCTCTTCCCCTTCACCCCCTCTCCTCCCCTTCTCCCCCCTCTACCCCTCTCCTCCCCTTCTCCCCCCTCTACCCCTCTCCTCCCCTTCACCCCCCTCTACCCCTCTCCTCTCCTTCACCCCCCTCTACCCCTCTCTTCCCCTTCACCCCCTCTCCTCCCCTTCACCCCCCTCTACCCCTCTCCTCTCCTTCACCCCCCTCTACCCCTCTCCTCTCCTTCACCCCTCTACTCCTCTCCTCTCCTTCACCACCCTCTACCCCTCTCTCCCCCTTCACCCACTTTCCTCTCCTTCACCCCCCTCTACCCCTCTCTTCCCCTTCACCCTCCTCTACCCCTTCCTCTCCTTCACCCTCCTCTACCCCTCTCCTCTCCTTCACCCCCCTCTACTCCTCTCCTCTCCTTCACCCTCCTCTACCCCTCTCCTCTCCTTCACCCTCCTCTACCCCTTTCCTCCCCTTCACCCTCCTCTACCCCGCTCCGTACCGTAGGTAGTTGTTGTCACCGGCGGCTCCCCGGATGTCGTCCAGCAGCCGGAGGGTTGCGGTCGTTGCCATGGTGACAGCAGCAGTGTGCAGGGCCACGTTGTCAGAGCGACGCTCATCCTTGCTGATGCCTCCACGAGGAACCTCAGAGCTGGTTAGGTCAGCTGCACCGCCATGACTACACTTACCTGGGGGAGGAGAGGTGATGATGGTGTTATACAGAGAGTGTGTGGGTATCTGGGGAAGGTAGTGTGTGTGTGTGTGTGTGTGTGTGTGTGTGTGTGTGTGTGTGTGTGTGTGTGTGTGTGTGCGTGTGTGTGTGTACCTTTAGGCTTAGCTGAGGACAAGATCCCCATGTACCCAGAGGTGAGTTTCTTCTCATTAAGGATGTTAGGCAGGATGGAGTTGGAACAGAACCCCCCACTGACACAGTCACTGCAGGTCGGGGTTTTAACATCTACCGGACCAAATCACAATGCTTTCTTATAAAATAACAGTTAACTAAATTGTCAAGGGACATCATTTACCACCACAAATCATTACCCCCCCCCCCCCACACACACACACACGCACACACACACACATACATACACACACACACACACACACACACACACACACACACACACACACACACACACACACACACACACACACACACACACACACTCTCTCCTAAACCCTAAATGGGCGTGGTCGTCCTTTCTCTTACCCATAATTCCCTCAGACTCTTCAGCTTTATCTCGCTCTGTTGAACATAGGAGATTATATGTGTTTGTTTCCCTCTCTGTCTACCCTTTAGACTCCCTGTAAACAATTAATGACCTCACTTTCGCATGAAGCCAGAGGTGGCAGCAGATTTCTCTCTTTGTCTCTCCTTTTTAATCTGCTATCGTACTTTTCTCTAACATTCCAAGCACGCCTCCCTCCTTCCTTCCTGCAATACCACCCCCCCTCCTTCCCCCTTCATCCCTTCCCTACCACCCCCCTCCCTCCCTCCTTCCTTCCCTTCCCTAACACCCACCCTCCCTCCTTCCTTCCCTGCCCTATCACCCTCCCTCCTTCCTTCCCTGCCCTAACACCCACCCTCCCTCCTTCCTTCCCTGCCCTATCACCCTCCCTCCTTCATTCCCTGCCCAACCACCCTCTCTCCTTCCCTGCCCTACCTACATCACTCCAGTTGGATCCCATGCCTCGCTGTCCTCGTTGCTGCATTAACTCAAGCCCTCCCTACCTGCCAGGTTTTCCAGTGGGAGATCGGGGCGGATCAGGTTGGCGTAGGGTTCAGTGTATCCCAGATCCACCCAGTTACTGTGGCTGTAGAAATCCTGACAAAACACAAACATGTGTTATATACCAAGTCTGTGTCTGTGGGAAAGTTATCTATCTAATTCCCTATTACAGACACCTCTAGACAGAAGTTAACTTGGTTCAGATGATAATACTTGAGCCAAGGTGAAATATGAAATGAGAAATGAGGTGACATGTTTTCTCCCCTCCCCATCTTCCTCAATCCTTTTAGTCCTTACCTTATCTCCCTTCATTCCTGGAAGTTCAGACTTTCTCCCTCTTTCCCTTTCACCCCCTTTCCCACTCATCTCTCTCCCTCTCCCTCTCCCACTCCCCTCTCTCCCTCTCATCTCTCTCCTCCTTCTCCCACTCCTCCCTCTCCCACTCCCCTCTGTCCCTCTCCACTCTCTCCTCCCTCTCCCACTCCTCCCTCTCCCTCTCCCACTTTCCTCTCTCCCTCTCCTCTCTCTCCCACTTCTCCCTCTCCCACTCCCCTCTCTCCCTCTCCTCTCTCTCCTCCCTCTCCCACTCCTCCCTATCCTGCTTCCACTCCTCTCTCTCCCACTCGGACTCCTCCCTATTCCTCTCTCTCCCACTCCCACTCCTCTCTCTCCCTCTCCCACTCCTCCCTATTCCTATCTCTCCTACTCCCACTCCTCTCTCTCCCTCTCCCACTCCTCCCTATTCCTCTCTCTCCCACTCCCACTCCTCTCTCTCCCTCTCCCACTCCTCCCTATTCCTCTCCCTCTCTCTCCCACTCCTCCTTCTTCCTCTCTCTCTCTCTCTCTCTCTCTCTCTCTCTTCCCTCTTTCTCCCTCTCCCACTCCTCCCTATCCCTCTCTCTCCCTCTCCCACTCCTCCCTATCCCTCTCTCTCCCTCTCCCACTCCTCCCTCCCTCTCCTTCTCTCTCCCCTTACTTGCAGACAGGGCTCTAATCACGCTGGTGCGACAAAAATATTTATTATTATTTTATTTATTTATTTGTAAAAAAAAATGTCTTTAACCTTCATTTTACTAGGCAAGTCTTAAAAACAAATGTTTAATTACAATGATGGCCTACCGGGGAACATTGTTCAGGGGCAGAGAGACAGATGTGTACCTTTTTAGCTCAAGGATTCGATCCAGCAACATTTCGGTTACTGGCCCAACACTATAACCGCGAAGCTACCTACCGCGCCATACACAAGTTAGGAGCACAACAAAATATTTAGGAGCACTAGAGAAGAGTTGTACTGTGTGCAGTCCTCTCCCCAGTGTCTCTCTAGCTACTTGTACTGTGTACAGAACTCTCCCCAGTGTCTCTCTAGCTACTTGTACTGTGTACAGAACTCTCCCCAGTGTCTCTCTAGCTACTTGTACTGTGTACAGTACTCTCCCAAATGTCTCTCTAGCTACCTGTAGTGTGTACAGTCCTATCCCCAGTGTCTCTCTAGCTACCTGTACTGTGTACAGTACTCTCCCCAGTGTCTCTCTAGCTACCTGTACTGTGTACAGTCCTCTCCCCAGTGTCTCTATAGCTACCTGTACTGTGTACAGTACTCTCCCCAGTGTCTCTCTAGCTACTTGTACTGTGTACAGTCCTCTTCCCAGTGTCTCTCTAGCTAACTGTACTGTGTACAGTCCTCTCCCCTGTGTCTCTCTAGCTACCTGTACTGTGTACAGTACTCTCCCCAGTGTCTCTCTAGCTACCTGTAGTGTGTACAGTACTCTCCCCAGTGTCTCTCTAGCTACCTGTAGTGTGTACAGTACTCTCCCCAGTGTCTCTCTAGCTACTGGAAATGTTTGCATATCCCCTCTTTCACCCCCCCCCCCCTCTCTCTCCTCTTACCTGTAGTGTGTACAGTACTCTCCCCAGTGTCTCTATAGCTACTGGAAATGTTTGCATATCCCCTCTTTCACCCCCCCCCCCTCTCTCTCCTCTTACCTGTACTGTGTACAGTACTCTCCCCAGTGTCTCTCTAGCTACCTGTACTGTGTACAGTCCTCTCCCCAGTGTCTCTCTAGCTACCTGTACTGTGTACAGTCCTCTCCCCAGTGTCTCTATAGCTACCTGTACTGTGTACAGTACTCTCCCCAGTGTCTCTCTAGCTACTTGTACTGTGTACAGTCCTATCCCCAGTGTTTCTCTAGCTACCTGTACTGTGTACAGTACTCTCCCCAGTGTCTCTCTAGCTACCTGTACTGTGTACAGTACTCTCCCCAGTGTCTCTCTAGCTACCTGTAGTGTGTACAGTACTCTCCCCAGTGTCTCTCTAGCTACTGGAAATGTTTGCATATCCCCTCTTTCACCCCCTCCCTCTCTCTCTCCTCTTACCTGTAGTGTGTGCAGTACTCTCCCCAGTGTCTCTCTGGCAGCCTGGAAGTTCTCCCTTTGTATGTTGGCCTTGATGCTGGCCACCCCATCAGTTATAAGGCGCCTGCCCTCAGCAAACGCCTCTGAGTTGAAGTGATGGGCTGGGCTGTTATAATAAAGATTATGATCAATTGGTTTTATATAGAAAACGGCTATAAGAGTGATACACCAAATGTTCACTTGGACTGGCACAATAATGACAATGATTAATTGTTTATTAAGTTCATACATTAGAGCCACTAGAAGAAGGGTCATGTGACATGTGACATATGCTGGATAAGAAAACTAAGTTGTTTTTAAAACTAGTTAAAAAAAATTAAGAATCTGTTGCACTCCTGTGCTAATTCCACGCACTCCAAGCATTTTACATAATAAGTGAACCTCATTCTCTATCAATGGAGCACCAACCTGTTGAAATAATAAGGGAAACTCATTCTCTATCAATGGAGCACCAACCTGTTGAAATAATAAGGGAAACTCATTCTCTATCAATGGAGCACCAACCTGTTGATGTAATAATTGAACCTCATTCTCTATCAATGTAGCACCAACCTGTTGACATAATAAGGGAACCTCATTCTCTATCAATGGAGCACCAACCTGTTGACATAATAAGGGAACCTCATTCTCTATCAATGGAGCACCAACCTGTTGACATAATAAGGGAACCTCATTCTCTATCAATGGAGCACCAACCTGTTGACATGATAAGGGAACCTCATCCTCTATCAATGGAGCACCAACCTGTTGACATAATAACTGAACCTCATTCTCTATCAATGGAGCACCAACCTGTTGACATAATAAGTGAACCTCATTCTCTATCAATGGAGCACCAACCTGTTGACATGATAAGGGAACCTCATTCTCTATCAATGGAGCACCAACCTGTTGAAATAATATTTGAACCTCATTCTCTATCAATGGAGCACCAACCTGTTGACATAATAAGTGAACCTCATTCTCTATCAATGGAGCACCAACCTATTGACATAATAAGGGAACCTCATTCTCTATCAATGGAGCACCAACCTGTTGACATAATAAGTGAAACTCATTTTCTGTCAATGGAGCACCAACCTGTTGACATGATAAGGGAACCTCATTCTCTATCAATGGAGCACCAACCTGTTGACATAATAAGTGAACCTCATTCTCTATCAATGGAGCACCAACCTGTTGACATGATAAGGGAACCTCATTCTCTATCAATGGAGCACCAACCTGTTGACATAATAAGTGAAACTCATTCTCTATCAATGGAGCACCAACCTGTTGACGTAATAATTGAACCTCATTCTCTATCATTGGAGCACCAACCTGTTGACATGATAAGGGATCCTCATTTTCTATCAATGTAGCACCAACCTGTTGACATGATAAGGGAACCTCATTCTCTATCAATGGAGCACCAACCTGTTGACATGATAAGGGAACCTCATTCTCTATCAATGGAGCACCAACCTGTTGACATAATAAGTGAACCTCATTCTCTATCAATGGAGCACCAACCTGTTGACATAATAACTGAACCTCATGCTCTATCAATGGAGCACCAACCTGTTGACATAATAAGGGAACCTCATTCTCTATCAATGGAGCACCAACCTGTTGACATGATAAGGGAACCTCATCCTCTATCAATGGAGCACCAACCTGTTGACATAATAAGTGAACCTCATTCTCTATCAATGGAGCACCAACCTGTTGACATAATAAGGGAACCTCATTCTCTATCAATGGAGCAGCAACCTGTTGACATGATAAGGGAACCTCATTCTCTATCAATGGAGCACCAACCTGTTGACATAATATTTTAACCTCATTCTCTATCAATGGAGCACCAACCTGTTGACATAATAAGTGAACCTCATTCTCTATCAATGGAGCACCAACCTGTTGACATAATAAGGGAACCTCATTCTCTATCAATGGAGCACCAACCTGTTGACATAATAAGTGAAACTCATTTTCTGTCAATGGAGCACCAACCTGTTGACATGATAAGTGAACCTCATTCTCTATCAATGGAGCACCAACCTGTTGACAAAGTCTCTGTCCACCTGTCCGTTCTGTATGTAGATCTCATTCAGGGCAGATTTGAACTTAGCTGCTGACACTTCACCTGTTGCTTTGGGTCCCAGGCAGGCCTGGACCAGCTCCTCAGCAGAGTTACCCTAAAGGGAAAGGTCAGAGGTTAAAGGTTAGACATTCTGACACACTTCTCTATTTTCTTAATCTTGCTCTTTCACACACACACACACACACACACACACACACACACACACACACACACACACACACACACACACACACACACACACACACACACACACACACACACACACACACACTTACCGTGGGGGTGAAGTCTCGTCCCTCTGTCTCGGCGATGGTTCGGCACACCTCTGTGACCTTCTGTAGCACGGCTGTTCCCGTGATGCTGACGTGGGTGGAGGCTCCGCCCCCAATGGGAGCAAACGCCCAGGCTCCTCCTGATAGGACCAGGGCCAGGAAGGATACACCCAGCACCGGTGACATCATCAGTCTTTTGTGGAGTGGGGGGTGGCTGGTGGATGGAGGGGTGAGTGAGCGAGAGAGAGAGAGAGCAAGAGAGAGAGAAAGAGAAAGAGCATGAGCGAGAGAGAGAGAGAGAGAGAGAGAGGAAATCCCTGACTTAGCCCCTGTTGTTAAACCTCTTGGCCACAACCCAACATGTCCTATACTGAGGGTGTAGTTAGTATGCAGAAGCATCTTTATGATACATCAGTAAAATGTAATTAGACGTTGTCAAAACTGATTATAGACCAGTGCTTAGCCCCTGTTCTGGCACATACTGCATTTCCTATTACAGAGATGTATATTCCTAGGCTGTTATCCCCCCACCATACGTTATTCCCTGTTGCACAGTGTTCTCCTCAGAGATAGTGTTTGGCCATGGCTCAACTCAACCAGGGACGTTTGTACTCGATATCCCTTAGATGAATACCTTTAGTTCCCAGAGTGTTAAAAGGCGAACGTTGAACTGAAAGGCTGGTGGGAAATGGAACAATTCTGCTCCTTACTGCTGCTTTCTGTTTGAGATTAAATGTATGTCATATGTAGAATCCTATGTATACTATATATCATGGTCGTATAAATTATGTACAACCCTCTCAATCTGTATACATTCTTGGTTTAAAAAAAAAATATATATATATATATATATATATATATATATATATATATATATCATCCCAGGGTGTACACAGATTGACAGGATTGTACACATATGACCATTAATTGATTGTCTGTATTCAATTCATTTATTCAATCTTTCCACTGAACTGATAAATGTTGAGAAAATATATTTTGACAAAGCACCAAAAACTGAGAATATTGTTAAAACAAACAATTAAAAAAACGTAATATATTATAATCTAAGAACTAAAACCATTTACCATTTAAATGACAGATATAATGTTAACCAAAATGAAAATGAAGACCTCTGAATTGTTTTGTATTATCATAACACTAGTTATGTGAAGAAACCTTCTCAAAGCTTCCATACCGTCTCAGGTTATTTTAGCGTAGTTGGATCTCTTCCTCTTTCCCTGTCTCTGTTGCAGCAGTAACCCAAAGTGTAGAGGAACACTCTGGAAGATACAGTACACCTGTATATATACTGGACTGTACCGCCAGGCAGGGATGGAGGAGGGTGAGGTCTGTGTGTTACAGAACACACTAATCATTAACTTCTAGGGTTTTCCATGGCCACAACATGTCCAATCTTCTTATCAGATGTCAATCAATCAATGTGGACCATGAGGGGCAGGGCTACCCTGAACCTAACCTGGTAACAACATCATTACCTAGATTACCTACAAATCATTACCTACACTACCAGTCAAAAGTTTGGACATACCTACTCATTCCAGGGTTTTTCTTTATTTTTACTATTTTCTATGTTGTAGAATAATAGTGAAGACATTAAAACTATGAAATAACACATGAAACATAACCAAAAAAAGTGTTAAACAATTCCAAATATATTTTATATTTGCGATTGTTCAAAGTAGAGACCATTTGCCTTGATGACAGCTTTGCACACTCTCTTGGCATTCACTCAACACTCACACATAGGTCAGGATTTTCAATCTTTACTGACGATACTGGCTTGAGTAAAGCCAGTGTGTCTATGTATGAGGGTAACTCAACACTATACATGTCAGCTACTACAGTGACTGAAATGACTGCCACACTTAACAAAGAGCCTCAGTCAGTTTCAGAATGGGTGGCAAGAAATAATTCACACGCTAAAAACATTGTATTTGGAACAAATCATTTACTAAACCATAAAGCTCATCTAAATCTTGTAATGAATAATGTGGAAATTGAGCAAATTAAGGAGACTAAACTGCTTGGGGTAACCCTGGATTGTAAACTGTCATGGTCAAAACATATTGATGTAATGGTAGCTAAGATGGGGAGAGGTCTGTCTGTAGTGAGGTGCTGCTCTGCTTTCTTGACATTGCTATCAACAAGACAAGTCCTACAGGCCCTAGTTCTGTCACCCCTTGACTACTGTTCAGTCATATAGTCAAGTGCCTAAAAGAGGGACATAGACACATTACAATTGGACCAAACAGAGCAGCATGACCGACACTTAGATGTACACGGAGAGCCAGCATTGATAACACACATGTCAAGCTCTCCAGGCTCATGGTGGAGTAGAGATGAACTGCATCACCGCTTGTCTTTGTGAGAGGTATTGACAGGTTGAAATCACAAGCTGTCTATTTAAGTGACTAGCGCTCAGCTCAAACACCCATACATACCCCACAATACATGCCACCAGAGTTCTCCAAGTCCAAATAATAATGTGTTGTATTATATTATTGCATTTAATTGTGATTGGACCCCAGGAAGAGTAGATGGGGTCTTGGCAACAGCCAATGGGGATCCATAATAAATACAAATACACACACACAACACTGTATTCAGTCTTTATTGGAGGGATTATCCAAGCAGAATCATTACATATCTTTCTTTATTGTAAATCAGTAATGAGGTTTGAAAGAATTCTGAATGGTTTTATGGTACTAGTTTCACAGGAAGTCTGAAGAGAGGACTATTGATGTCAAAGAAGGTGATTACTTTGAAAGGAAACTTATTAAAGATATTTTTTCATTTTTTCCTTTCAGATGGTAACATGAATGACTAGAGAGAGGATGGCACTAACTTTAGGGTGGATACTTTACGGTATGATGACATTATTTCACAAGGCATGCAGACAGGTGATTGTGATTGCTATTTGGCGTCGATAAAGGTAATCAGCGTTTATTACCGTTCGTCACAGATAACCCACTGGGCGCACACTGGTTGAATCAACATGCTTTCCACTTCATTTTAATGAAATTACGTTGAACCAACGTGGAATAGAAGTTGAATTGACATCTGTGTCCAGTGGGTTGTCTGGAATTTTCTGAAGAGTTGTTTTGATAACCAGCGCAAGAAGCACCTGACATCAGACTCATTGACCCATCAGCTCACGTAACAGTTTCCATGGCAACATCCTATGTTCACAGGTTACATGTGTGAATATGCTTGTGTTTTAATATGTGTGTGTGTTTTAATATGGGCTATAGTGTATTTACAAGTTCACAGTCTCACAGTTCTGCTTAGCTGGGCAGCTCAGCCCAGTTTTATAACAGTAGTTAGAGGGCGAAGCCCCTTATGACGTCCCTAGGAAACCCTGTCCTGTCACTGCCCTGATCACAGATTACCAACCCATATTCACCTCTTTGACTCTGACCCCAGTCTGCACACACACACACACACACACACACACACACACACACACACACACACACACACACACACACACACACACACACACACAGTACCTGCTTTACCCCTGGGAGTGGAGGGGGCAGGAGACAGAGGGGAGAGGACAGTGACAGTATCAGATGGTTCTGCCAAGGCCCCCTTGGTAAGGTGTGTATCTGTTATGTTGTCATGGTAACGTTATATGACTCTGAAGGGTTAATAAGGGTTTGTGTTGGACAGGTCACAGAGTCAGTGATAGCAGCTGATAACTGATGTATGTTCAGTAGATACAGTGAAGATCATGATAATCACCACCAGATGGAGACAGAGAGGGCGTGTTTCTTAATCATGATAATCACCACAAGATGGAGACAGAGAGGGCGTGTTTCTTAATCATGATAATGACCACTAGATGGAGACAGAGAGGGCGTGTTTCTTAATCATGATAATTTACATTTGTTTGGTAAAAACAGCAGGATAAATACACACGTAGGTAGAGTCCAATCTGTGTTTGTGTTTTGAGTTTCAATGCTTTATTATTTCTAAATGAAATATCTATGAAATATGAATAACAAAAAAAAAAAATGATGCATTTAACTGATAATGCATCCATTTAAACTCTTAAACTCTTCCTGCATGTATCGTCATGTGTTTTAATGTTCCGTCTCCTTGATCCTCATATAATCTGTTCATTATATTAACCATACATGAGTTCTGCTTATTTCCCATCCGTATTACAATAACAGTGGATGTATGGACTTCGTTACTGTCACCACAATGTAAAAGCTGGGAACATTGATGAGGGGATTAAACATAAAGTTGGAAGCTACAGTCTGCGATTGGTACATACATTTTTGGACTTGTAAATTAATGACATATCTTCTTTTTTTTTAAATCACAGACCCCCCCCAGGCTGCCCTCATAAACTGTTTGATAACAGAATACAACCGTATTGTAATGAGAACCATGTTTTTATTAAATAACTATTACATGATATTTAGCAGACACTTTTATCCAAAGCAACTTGTTGTCACGTTTGCAAACACTTCACATATGGGTCCCGGGAATCGAACCCACAATCCTGGCGTTACAAACACTATGCTCTACAAACCAAGCTACAGAGGACCACACTATGTACAGGGCTGTATTCCGTCATCTGTAGTTTACTAGGGCCGGAGTGGTGATGTCATGTTGTTCAAGAGTGGTGATGTCATGTTGTTCCAGTGGTGATGTCATGTTGCTCCAGAGTAGTTATGTCATGTTTTTCCAGAGTGGTGATGTTGTTCCAGAGTGGTGATGTCATATTGTTCCAGAGTGGTGATGTCATGTTGTTCCAGAGTGGTGATGTCATGTTGTTCCAGAGTGGTGATGTTGTTCCAGAGTGGTGATGGCATGTTGTTCCAGAGTGGTGATGTCATATTGTTCCAGAGTGGTGATGTGATGTTTTTCCAGAGTGGTGATGTGATGTTGTTCCAGAGTGGTGATGTCATATTGTTCCAGAGTGGTGATGTGATGTTGTTCCAGAGTGGTGATGTCATGTTGTTCCAGAGTGGTGATGTGATGTTTTTCCAGAGTGGTGATGTGATGTTGTTCCAGAGTGGTGATGTCATATTGTTCCAGAGTGGTGATGTCATATTGTTCCAGAGTGGTGATGTCATGTTGTTCCAGAGTGGTGATGTCATATTGTTCCAGAGTGGTGATGTCATGTTGTTCCAGAGTGGTGATGTCATGTTGTTCCAGAGTGGTGATGGGATGTTGTTCCAGAGTGGTGATGTCATGTTGTTCCAGAGTGGTGATGTCATCTTGTTCCAGAGTGGTGATGTCATGTTGTTCCAGAGTGGTGATGTCATGTTGTTCCAGAGTGGTGATGTCATGTTGTTCCAGAGTGGTGATGTGATGTTGTTACAGAGTGGTGATGTCATGTTGTTCCAGAGTGGTGATGTCATGTTGTTCCAGAGTGGTGATGTCATGTTGTTCCAGAGTGGTGATGTCATATTGTTCCAGAGTGGTGATGTCATGTTGTTCCAGAGTGGTGATGTCATGTTGTTCCAGAGTGGTGATGTCATGTTGTTCCAGAGTGGTGATGTGATGTTGTTCCAGAGTGGGGATGTGATGTTACAGATTTGGTACATCGTTGCGCAAGTTAGGCTACACATCATGAAATATGAGACAAATGACAGACAGTAGTGTAAGCTACAAGTATCCAAATAGATTGAACATGAATATATGAATGAAATAGGCCTATTACCTAATGTATTTATATTTGAATGCAGTCATCTTTGTTTTTGTAGTCAACTTTGTTCTGAAGTTATCGGCACTCACAGAGAAATTGACAAAACACGTGATTCTATGTTTAGCAGACATCTTCGCTGTATAAAGTGACACGGGAGAGCAACAAAACATTTAACGAAGCACTTAGCTGTTCTACGTGTGGTCCGAGGCAGTGCTTAGACTACGAGTGTTTTCAAGTGCAACGTTAATAACCACGGTTTTGGGAAACAGCTCGGATTTAACGATGTTCCTACAAAGGTTCTGAAGATGAATTTAGCCTTAAGATGACTTTGGGAAACCGGGCCCAGGCTAGTTTCACACGGCTACTAAACTCCCTCCGTATCATAACAAAACAAATAACACGAGTCACCAGTGCAGCAGGACAGCAGAGCCTTTTATTCACGCCAGAGAGGTAAACTGGAGACAAACATTAAAACATCACTATTACAGTGCAAGTAACATGTTGAGAAATTGCCTTGAGAGAAGCTGCTGGCTCTTTTCTACACGAGAAACATTCATTTTCATGGTGGCCTTGGGTACGTTCCCAGATGAAAACTTTGCAGATGCCTGCCAGATCTAACAACACCTGGATAGGTGTTAATAAACATATTAGCTTTCCTTATCATATCAACCTGATGCCCAATTGTGCCATCACTAGCTATGTTTCCATTCACTTGCCCAGTGATGTTTTGTAGACATTTAGAAAGTGACCTGCTACGGCGCGTTTCCACTGAACTGTCTTGTGTCGATAAAAACAGATGGACGTAATGACATCACACCTATAGAAAACCTATATAAAAACGTTGTGGTTGAAGTGTTTCCATTACCCATTTAGGCAAATTGGCAATTAATACATTGGTGATAGTCTGTCTGCCCTCCAACCTATCTGTTTCACGTCTGGCAAAAGCCAGCATGAATAGAATGCAAGAATTGACTGATATTTGTCATATTCTAAGCATTTTCATCATGTGCCAACGTATCGCCACGGTGCCACAGTGAAACTTGCACTCTACTAGATCTGAAATAATTGGATGTTGAAACTTGTATCCAGCCAATCAGAAAATCAAGGCGAAGCTATTCAGGCATTCTGGAAAGTCAGGACAAGGATCCTGCAAAGACACATTGTGTTTATAGTTGAGAAATAGCTTTAGCAAGCAGTAGGCATTTAGAATCACATGGAGAGGGGAGCTTTATAGTTAAGTGATATCATCACGTGCCCCGTATACCGTCAACATTATTCAGCAAATCATCATTTATAGAAAAAAAATAAAAAATCATCATCGTTTGATGAAATAAAGAAAGTTTAAAAAAAGACTAAATCCCCCCCTGTCGACTGGATAAAACGTTGTTGATCTTCAGAAAGTTAAGGCAAAGCACCCGATATAGGAGGGGAATCGTCTCGAGTGGCGCAGAAAAGGAATATAATATTGCGGATAAAGTTCTGAAAGGCACAATTTCACGTGTACAACATCTAAAGACCTGCATCACTATACTGAGATCTTTGCCGTTTCTAAAAGGACGAATCTGGGTGTTTTTGGAGCCTTTCTTCATGTGTTTTCAGAGCCTCATACTACACAACGAGGATGAGGAAGTCATTTGCTATTTGGGATAAGTTCTGAAAAACAGGTGAAATCACAAAACAGGTATTCTGAACCCTTCTATGACATGCCATTTACATCAAACATAGACATTTGGTTGAGAAATGTTTCTTCTTTAAGTTTAAGAGGTAGTATCGGGTTGGCAGTCAGTCAGTCCATGAGGTTAAAATCAGATAAGTAAGTCAGTGAAGGACGTAGTGAAGAGGGCAGAGACCAGCAGACACACCAACAGTGGGAGGGACAGAGCCATGGAGGGCGGTCCCGCGTTGCGGACGATGGAAAACCGGCAGGTGCCGACATTCATGGCTTTGTCCACCGCCACCAGCTCCACTGTCAGAGAGCAGCACGAAGCGTTGAACTCTGCTGCAACGACCGTCTGCTTCAGGTCCGTGTGGGTGAGGCTGCCCGCTCCCTGGCGGTGTTTGAGGCTGGTGATGCCCGTGCCATTGACACCGTCGGTCAGGTTGGCAGAGAGCTGCCAGAAGGCGGAGCTGCAGGCTGCAGTGTCAGCTGGGCAGTCAACCGACGAGGTGATAACCATCTCACACTGGGGAGGGGTGAAATCTGTCACCTGCAGAGAGAGAGAGAGAGAGAGAGAGAGAGAGAGAGAGAGAGAGAGAGAGAGAGAGAGACACCGCAATCATCATGATGAGGGAGAAGTGGAGACGGCCCATATTGTGGAGACAGCCAACATAGTGGAGACAGCCCACATAGTGGAGACAGCCCATATTGTGGAGACAGCCAACATAGTGGAGACAGCCCACATAGTGGAGACAGCCCATATTGTGGAGACAGCCAACATAGTGGAGACAGCCCACATAGTGGAGACAGCCCATATTGTGGAGACAGCTCATATAGTGGAGACAGCTCATATAGTGGAGACAGCCCATATGGTGGACAAAGCTCATATAGTAGAGATAGCCCATAGAGTGGAGACAGCTCATATAGTGGAGACAGCCCATATAGTAGAGACAGCCCATATAGTGGAGATGGCCCATATAGTAGAGACAGCTCATATAGTGGAGACAGCTCATATAGTAGAGACAGCTCATATAGTGGAGATAGCCCATATAGTGGAGACGGCCCATATAGTGGAGACAGCTCATATAGTGGAGACAGCTCATATAGTGGAGACAGCTCATATAGTAGAGACAGCTCATACAGTAGAGATAGCCCATAGAGTGGAGACAGCTCATATAGTGGAGACAGCCCATATAGTGGAGACAGCCCATATGGTGGACAAAGCTCATATAGGCCTCTCAGGTCTCTAGTGTATCTTTATCTATACCTCCACTCTCTAGCATATCTGCTATATCTGTACATATATCTGAGGTTACCTTGGTGACGACAGAGAGGCGCAGGACGGCGTAGTTGGAGTCGGACGCCCCGGGGGCCACAGCCTCGATGGTCAGGGTGACGTCTGTTCCTGAGGGTGTGTTGGCGGGCACCGTGATGGTCAGTTCACCGGTGGCGTTTCCTCCGGTGGTCACAGCGATGCTGATAAGTTAGCAGCAGCAACGGGTTAGCATTAAGTGTCAATACAAGTGATGCCAAGAGAGGACAATTTTTCTTAAGGTTTTTGCCAGCATAGAGGAGAAGCTGATTTTGAACAGATCTGTTTTGGTCCCTAATCTGTTTATGCTGAAATTATTCCTATGGCCAATGTGTACATACTGATCTGGAATCAGTCTCAGGCTTTGATATTCCAGCCCTGATCCCTACCTGCCAGGGACGTTCATTTTGAAGTCTCGGTCGTTTCTGGCACTGATTTTGTAGCTGCCTCCAGTGGCGTCGGTCATGACGGTGAAGGGAAGGGTGAAGGTTTTACCAGGCTCCATGCTTCTGTCCACCACGGCCTGAGAAGACAAGAACAACCCGAAAGAGGAATTGTTGAGGAGCTGTTGTGAGGTCCACTTTTTTAAATGTCTATGACTATGGTTTTTGTCTAACACTATCCCAATATGCAATATGAACTCCTTCACGATTTACAAATGAAATGCGATTTTCAATGTAAACAGGAAGTGTGTCAGCATCACTTACCTTGATGGTAACCTTGGAGACAGACATCTGAGTGGTGGACTGTCTCTGGAACACGGTGGAGGAGACCACGTCTGTCCCGTTCAACAGCACCACAAACTCCCCCGCAGGGACCTTGGTTACCGTAACTAGGAACTTCCCGTTGCCCATGTCTTCCAGGGCCCCGCCTACGACCTCTGACCCTGACACTGTCACCAAGGCAATGTCAGCCACCTTAACAGAGGCTGGGCCCTTTCTGCCCAACACGGATACCAACAACATGGCAGGCATGCCTGGGAGGAGAGGAGGAACGGAGGGAAAGCGAGAGTAGGAAGAGTATAAGGATAGGGAGATAAAAGAGGAAGAGAGAGAGGAGGAAACAGGAAACATGCTCTTGAAGGGTGTGGCTATGTAAATGTTCTAGGGTCAGATACATTATGACAAATTATAAATAATTACATTTTCTGACAGATTATCGGATGTAATGATGTTTTGTGACTGATTATAGGTAGTAACGACGTTTTGTGACTGATTATAGGTAGTAATGACGTTTTGTGACTGATTATAGTGGTAAAGGTTATAAGGTAAAGGTCTCTGATTATACAAGGTAAAGGTCTCTGATTATACAAGGTAAAGGTCTGATTATACAAGGTAAAGGTCTCTTTTACAAGGGATACCTGCATGACCACAATTGCACAATCGAGGCAGCATGGGAGCATAGGAAATACACTAACAAATGCTTTTTAAATACAAAACATGAATCATGAAAAACAACCACTTTGCTCAGTAGAGTTCCTCAACCAACAATCTGAGTCGCCCGAGGGGCACCAATGCATCCATCTGTACAGTGTTCTGAAGATTGAAGGAAGGAATTTAAAGAGTTGTCAAGAGCAGGTCATACAGTGCCTGTGATATGTCTGTAGGTAAATGCAGTTTTTGCAAATAGACTTTCTAAATGAACAGGATCCAATGTTTTGACCTACAATACATCAAAAAGGACCAGCCTACCTTCTGATAGAGAAAGCAGTGAACCAGAACTTGTGGCCCCGTGGCCCCGTGGCCCCGTGGTAAAACCATGTGCGCTTTGGTATAAGCATCTAACGGCTTTAACACACACAAAAATCTGTTTGCATCTTCAGCACCATGCATCCCACTGTTGCCATTGGCAGTGACCAGAAGAAGAATACGGAGACGTTGACAGATTACAATCGCCCAAAGGTATGTATCTCTTCCATATACAGATAGCCAAACACCAAATACTATATTACACTCATATTATTGTTATTGTTAGTATTGCTATTATTATATAATTCTAACATTTCCTATTCTATTTTATTTAATGCAATAGGTTGGTGTGGATGCACTCGACAAGACTGTACTCTGTAAAAGGAGGTACTCGACGCTGGCCAGTTGAGGTGTTCTACAACGTGCTCGACATGACTGCTATCAACGCGCACGTGTTGTACAAACAATGCCTGGACAAGACAGTCAGCGAGAGAGATTTCATCATGGATCTGGCACGTGTGCTTCGTGAGAACGACATGAACGCTAAGTAGGAAGCTACAGCCGCCTAGCAGGCTTCCAAGGCCGCAGCGTGTCCTGCTCTCCCTCTTCCCCAAGCACCCCAGCTCCCACTGGGAAAAAGAAGACGCTGTCAAGGCCGCAGCGTGTCCTGCTCTCCCTCTTCCCCAAGCACCCCAGCTCCCACTGGGAAAAAGGGGACACACTGTCAAGGCCGCAGCGTGTCCTGCTCTCCCTCTTCCCCAAGCACCCCAGCTCCCACTGGGAAAAAGAAGACACTGTCAAGGCCGCAGCGTGTCCTGCTCTCCCTCTTCCCCAAGCACCCCAGCTCCCACTGGGAAAAAGAGGACACACTGTCAAGTCGGCAGGTGCACACAAAACAAGGCAAGGCGGTTCTGAAAGGCCAGGCGGTTCTAGTGTTTTAAGTCG
The DNA here is from genome assembly GCF_057628025.1 of Oncorhynchus mykiss. Lineage (NCBI taxonomy): Eukaryota > Metazoa > Chordata > Actinopteri > Salmoniformes > Salmonidae > Oncorhynchus > Oncorhynchus mykiss. The sequence continues at coordinate 12,041,742 of NC_143040.1, read as the reverse complement.
CAGCTGCATTCAAGTGGAATATGTCGCCATGACATCGCCAGAGTAAAATGATGATTATGACAGATTAGCTGCTTGATATGGTAATGATTTTAAGATGATGTTGTAGTGTTTTACCTGCTTGTGGACGGCCAGAGATGAGGGCGTATCCCGGATGAGGTCCATCGAAAGTCTCCACAAAGTCATAAATGAAGGCAATGGTACTCTGACCTGGAGACAAACACACAGACGCTTCAACACACATCGACCTGGTCTCACAATGTTGTATTATTCTGGAAGTAAATCCGAGACTCTCCATTTAGTGTTATGTGTTATGTTTCATATGTTATGCATTCATTTGTGGATGTCCATCATCCATTTCGGATGATATTTTACAAATTGCAATTGGTACAATATTTTACGAATTGTAAATATGTTACGAATTTGGGAAACAAACAATACATTGACAGAAAACATAGTGCTTTACTTTCTCTTGTATATTAAAGGCCCGGGGAAGAGTCACAGGGGAGATGAGAAGAATGTGTCTATTTGAAGGCTATATAAAAATGTTGTAGCTTGTGACATTTTTTTGTTTTTGTTTAAGTAGCTCTCATGCTAGAAAAGGTTGGAGACCCCTGGATTAGGGTTAAGGTTAGGAGTTTGGTCAAATAGCTAAGGTTAGGGTTAGGGGAAGAGTTAGTTAAAAGGGTTAAGGTACGGGTTAGGTTTAGCTAACATGCTAAGTAGTTGCAAAGTTGCTAATTAGCTAAAATGCTAAAGTTTTCCATGGTGAGATTTGAACACATAACCTTTGGGTTGTTAGACAATTTGCATTATACACCCACCTATCCACCCTCTTTTTGTTTTTGCCTTAAGAAACCTTCTGTCTTATGTAACCGTACCAAACATAACATATCATACTAACTTGAGTTTCCAAGATTTACTTTTACTATGTTACATCTAGTCTATGAGACCAGGCTGCAGACAGACTGTGAGTGAGGGCTGTATTCTCTCCCTTCTCTATATGTATGGCTCTTCCAGACCTGGGGTCAAATTGTTAAATCGTTTTGACGTAGTTTTAAATAGTATTTTAAAGTATTCTAAATGATTTCAAACCGTTTTTGAACCCAGGTCTGGGTACTGTATGTATCGTGGCTGCATTCTAGTGTTGAGCATGAGCGTAACACACATAATTAAACAGGATGTGCATATCTCTATGGTAACTCACCAGTGACCTTCAGTGTGTAGGGCTGGTTGGAGTTCATGCTGATTTCCCATAATCCTGTCTGTTTGTTGGAGGCCAGACGGACCCTGTAGAGGTTGCCCACTGTCTGGACAGTCCCCAGTTCCCCGTTGGCCTCGTTCTGTTTCTGGGTCACACCTGTAGGGGCAAGGAGGGTGAAATGGGATTATTGCAGGATGCCAGTCAAACATACCTGACCACACCTGGTGGAACACATTCAAGCATGGTTGTCTCACACACAGGGGTGTAAAGTACTTAAGTAAGTCGGTTTTTTGGGGGGGTATCTGTACTTTACTATACTATTTATATTTTTGATTACTTTTACTTTTACTCCACTACATTCCTAAAATAAATAATGTACTTTTTACTCCATACGTTTTCCCTGCAGTTAAAAGTACTCGTTACATTTAGAATGCTCAAGCAGGACAGAATTATGGCACCTATCATTATAATGCTTTGCCATCCCTACTGCCTGTGATCTGGCGGACTCAACTTAGTGTTGGGGTGTGTCCCTGTCTCTCCGTCTGGTTTGCTTAATATCAGGAATTTGATGTATAGCATTTACTTTGTACTTTGTACTTTTACTCAAGTATGACTACTGATGACTTTTTCTCCTACTGTCCTTAAGTACATTTAAAACCAGACACTTTTAGACTATTACTCAAGTTTACTGGATAACTTTCACTTTTAATTGAGTCATTTTTTCCACCACTTCTCACCCATCCCCATCACACCGGCTGGCTATAGGGCAGCAACCAAGATTCTCCACTTCTGACCTTAGATCAGTGTCCAGAGGAAACGTCACGCTACTCTGTGAGGTGAACTCTTACCTAAAACCTTACCTTAGATCTGTCTATGTGTTTAAGGTTCTTACGTGCTGGGTTCATCAAGGTGAAGGTGGGGGTCTTTCCAGTGATGTTTGAGGTTCTTACCTGCAGGGTTCTTCAGGGTGAAGGTGAGGGACTATCCAGTGATGTTTGAGGTTCTTACCTGCAGGGTTCTTCAGGGTGAAGGTGAGGAACTATCCAGTGATGTTTGAGGTTCTTACCTGCAGGGTTCTTCAGGGTGAAGGTGATGGTATTTCCAGTGATGTAGATGGTGATGTTGTTCAGAGACTCGTCCAGCAGGAAGGAGAATGTCTCAGCTCTGCCTGGGTTCCTCGCTCGCTGTAGGACTGTCACCTGAGGAGGAGGAGAAATGGACAGAATGAGAAAGGAGAGAAAGTGGAAGTGACATAAATAGTTACCTACTGTTTTTATTTAATGTATTTTATTTAACCTTGTTTTAACCTTTATTTAACTAGGCAAGTCAGTTAAGAACAAATTCTTATTTACAATGACGGCCTACCAAGAAGCAAAAGCCCTCCTGTGGGACGGGGGCTGGGATTACTGGTTTTGTCATGCTATGTTAATTTATGTTATGCTACAGTATGCTATGTTATTTTATGTTATGCTACAGTATGCTATGTTATTTTATGTTATGCTACAGTATGCTATGTTATTTTATGTTATGCTACAGTATGCTATGTTATTTTATGTTATGCTACAGTATGCTACAGTATGCTATGTTATTTTATGTTATGCTACAGTATGCTACAGTATGCTATGTTATTTTATGTTATGCTACAGTATGCTATGTTATTTTATGTTATGCTACAGTATGCTATGTTATTTTATGTTATGCTACAGTATGCTATGTTATGTTATGCTGTGTTATGCTATGCTATGTTATGCTATGATATTATGTTATGTTATTTTGACATGCCAAGGCATTTTTAAAGTTCATTGAGCATTTATTTGTTTTTCATTCATCAAGTTTTGATTGATTTTAAATAAAAAAAACTGATCCAAAACAAAACGGCCACCAGTGTTGACTCACCAGAGCGGAGGTGGAGGAGTCGATGATGACGTCAGTGGCCTGGGGCAGATTTTCCTTGCTGACCCTGATTGCCTGACCACCAGACGCCAGCGCCAAGTCCTTGTAGGTCTCGAATGTAGCTACCCTGGACTCTACTCCACGCCTCCTCCTTCTAGCACCAGCACCATCATCAGTCATGAAGAAAGACACCTGGAGAGACACATAGGTGTGTTTGAGAGAGGTCGGGTGGTTTGCCTGGACGTATTCATTAGGCACCAAACGAAGAAAGAAAGAAAAAAGGCAATGACTACTTGTCCAATAAGAATTGCGCATTTTGCTGCGTTTTGCTACTGTGTGGCCTAATGAATACAACCCTGAACTGCAGGAAATGTTTTCTTCTAAAACAGGAAGTGTTTGAGGAAGTGCTCACGGTTGACTTGGTGCTCCTGATCAGGGCCACGATCGTTTCCTTTAATTCAATGTCCTTAGCAACGGCATCTGTGAAAACATAGATGTTGGACGACGCAGGGGCACCAGTCAGCGCCAACTAGAGAGAGAGAGTTATCAAAATCCAGAAAATAGCTGTTAAATTCAACAACCACCTAAAAGGAAGGATTCCCAAACCTTCCATAACAAAGCCATCACCTGCAGAGAGATGAACCTGGAGAAGAGTCCCCTAAGCAAGCTGGTCCTGGGGCTCTGTTCACAAACACAAACAGACCCCACAGAGCCCCAGGACAGCAACACAATTAGACCCAACCAAATCATGAGAAAACAACAAGATAATTACTTGACACAATGGAAAGAATTAACAGAAAAACACAGCAAACTAGAATGCCATTTGGCCCTAAAAAGAGAGTGCACAGTGGTAGAATAACTGAACACTGTGACTGACCCAAATTTAAGGAAAGCTTTGACTATGTACAGACTCAGTGAGCATAGACTTGCTATTGAGAAAGGTCGCCGTAGGAAGACATGGCTCTCAAGAGAAGACCAGCTATGTGCTCACTGCCCACAAAATGAAGTGGAAACTGAGCTGCACTTCCTAACCTCCTGCCAAATATATGACCATATTAGAGACACACATTTCCCTCAGATTACACAGATCCACAAAGAATTCGGAAAAAAATCATATTTTGATCAACCACAGTGTGCCATCACAGCAGCAATATTTGTGACTTGTTGCCACAAGAAAAGGACAACCAGTGAAGAACAAACACCATTGTATATACAACACATATTTATTTAGATACAGTGCCTTGCGAAAGTATTCGGCCCCCTTGAACTTTGCGACCTTTTGCCACATTTCAGGCTTCAAACATAAAGATATAAAACTGTATTTTTTTGTGAAGAATCAAACACAAGTGGGACACAATCATGAAGTGGAACAACATTTATTGGATATTTCAAACTTTTTTAACAAATCAAAAACTGAAAAATTGGGCGTGCAAAATTATTCAGCCCCCTTAAGTTAATACTTTGTAGCGCCACCTTTTGCTGTGATTACAGCTGTAAGTCGCTTGGGGTATGTCTCTATCAGTTTTGCACATCGAGAGACTGACATTTTTTCCCATTCCTCCTTGCAAAACAGCTCGAGCGCAGTGAGGTTGGATGGAGAGCATTTGTGAACAGCAGTTTTCAGTTCTTTCCACAGATTCTCGATTGGATTCAGGTCTGGACTTTGACTTGGCCATTCTAACACCTGGATATGTTTATTTTTGAACCATTCCATTGTAGATTTTGCTTTATGTTTTGGATCATTGTCTTGTTGGAAGACAAATCTCCGTCCCAGTCTCAGGTCTTTTGCAGACTCCATCAGGTTTTCTTCCAGAATGGTCCTGTATTTGGCTCCATCCATCTTCCCATCAATTTTAACCATCTTCCCTGTCCCTGCTGAAGAAACGCAGGCCCAAACCATGATGCTGCCACCACCATGTTTGACAGTGGGGATGGTGTGTTCAGGGTGATGAGCTGTGTTGCTTTTACGCCAAACATAACGTTTTGCATTGTTGCCAAAAAGTTCAATTTTGGTTTCATCTGACCAGAGCACCTTCTTCCACATGTTTGGTGTGTCTCCCAGGTGGCTTGTGGCAAACTTTAAACTACACTTTTTATGGATATCTTTAAGAAATGGCTTTCTTCTTGCCACTCTTCCATAAAGGCCAGATTTGTGCAATATACGACTGATTGTTGTCCTATGGACAGAGTCTCCCACCTCAGCTGTAGATCTCTGCAGTTCATCCAGAGTGATCATGGGCCTCTTGGCTGCATCTCTGATCAGTCTTCTCCTTGTATGAGCTGAAAGTTTAGAGGGATGGCCAGGTCTTGGTAGATTTGCAGTGGTCTGATACTCCTTCCATTTCAATATTATCGCTTGCACAGTGCTCCTTGGGATGTTTAAAGCTTGGGAAATCTTTTTGTATCCAAATCCGGCTTTAAACTTCTTCACAACAGTATCTCGGACCTGCCTGGTGTGTTCCTTGTTCTTCATGATGCTCTCTGCGCTTTTGACGGACCTCTGAGACAATCACAGTGCAGGTGCATTTATACGGAGACTTGATTACACACAGGTGGATTGTATTTATCATCATTAGTCATTTAGGTCAACATTGGATCATTCAGAGATCCTCACTGAACTTCTGGAGAGAGTTTGCTGCACTGAAAGTAAAGGGGCTGAATAATTTTGCACGCCCAATTTTTCAGTTTTTGATTTGTTAAAAAAGTTTGAAATATCCAAGAAATGTCGTTCCACTTCATGATTGTTTCTCACTTGTTGTTGATTCTTCACAAAAAAATACAGTTTTATATCTTTATGTTTGAAGCCTGAAATGTGGCAAAAGGTCGCAAAGTTCAAGGGGGCCGAATACTTTCGCAAGGCACTGTATATTTTCCCTTTTGTACTTTAACTATTTGCACATCGTTACAACACATAATATGACGTCTGAAATATCTTTTTTCTTTTGGAACTTGTGTGAGTGTAACATCTACTGTTCACTTTTCATTGTTTGTTTCACTTTTTTCCCCGTGCCAATAAAGCCCCTTGAATTGAATTGAAATTAGAGAGAGAGCGAGAGAGAGAGAGACAGAGAGAGAGAGAGAGAGAGAGAGAGAGAGAGACAGATAGAGAGACAGAGAGAGAGAGAAAGTGATATTTCGTGTCTTTATTTATTGTCAGGTGCACTGTAGAGAAAGGGATTATATCTGAAACCTGATTGGAAGATAGTCATGCAAATCACTGTACCTGGAGCCCTGATAGGCACATCTCAGGGAGGTCTCCACCTCCTTCAGCCGTGAGGTTAGCGATCTCTGCTTTCATAACATTAGGGTTTGTCGTTTTTATCAGGGGTCCAAACTCTAAACACACAAACACACAGTGATCACTAACCACTTCCTGACTTAACCACACATCACACAGGCATTTCGGTGAATGCCAGAGTTTGTCAATGAGGTTTTGCTAAGGAGAATGCTTGGTGGAGTGTAAAGCCAGCCTTACCTGGGTCATTGAATGGGACCAGGATGTACTGGGAGGGCTCATCCTGCGTTCCCTTCTTGCTGTCGATGATCTCATAGACGACTCTCTTGGCTTCAAGGATGTCATCACTCATGCTCCCCGTAGTGTCAATCACAAAAACAACCACTGACGAACGCGCTATGCCCATGAAGCTGTGGGAGAGAGAGAGATAAAGAGATAGAGAGTGTGAGTAACTTCAACATGGGTATTTCCCTCTTCCCCACTACTCCTCCCCTTCACCCCCCTCTACTCCTCCCCCCTACTGAACTCCTCCCCTTTACCCGCTCTCTACCCGTCTCCTCTCCTTCCCCCCTCTACCTTTCCACTTCATCCCCCCCTACCTCTCTCTTTTCCTTCACCCCCCTCTACCCCTCTCCTTTCCTTCACCCCCCTCTACCCCTCTCCTCCCCTCACCCCCCTCTACCCCTCTCCTGCCCTTCACCACCCCTCTACCCCTCTCCTCTCCTTCACCCCCTCTACCCCTCTCCTCCCCTCACCCCCCTCTACCACACTCCTGCCCTTCACCCCCCTCTACCCCTCTCCTCTCCTTCACCCCCCTCTACCCCTCTCCCCCCCTTCACCCCCTCTACCCCTCTCATTCACCCCTTCTACCCCTGTCCTCTCCTTTACCCCTCTACCCCTCTCCTCTCCTTCACCCCTCTACCCCTCTCCTCCCCTTCACCCCCCTCTACCCCTCTCCTCTCATTCACCCCCCTCTACCCCTCTCCTTACCGTAGGTAGTTGTTGTCACCGGCGGCGCCCCGGATGTCATCCAGCAGCTGGAGGGTTGCGGTCGTTGCCACGGTGACAGCAGCAGTGTGCAGGGCCACGTTGTCAGAGCGACGCTCATCCTTGCTGATGCCCCCGCGAGGAGCCTTGGAGCTGGTTAGGTCAGCTGCACCGCCATGACTACACTTACCTGGGGGGGAGAGGTGATGATGGGTGTTATTTAGAGAGTGTGTGGGTATGTGGGGAGGGTAGTGTGTGTGTTGGTGTGTGCGTGTGTGTGTGTACCTTTAGGCTTAGCTGAGGACAAGATCCCCATGTACCCAGAGGTGAGTTTCTTCTCATTAAGGATGTTAGGAAGGATGGAGTTGGAACAGAACCCCCCATTGGCACAGTCACTGCAGGTTGGGGTTTTAACATCTACAAAACCAAAACACAACTTTCAAGGTTCGTTCTTGAATTACGGTGGCATAAAAAAAGAGCAGATTTATTGTTATATGAATGCATTTGGGTATATCTTCCCATTCTAAATGAACCAATATGGCACCTCAATAACTTTAAATAGTTTTTACCATTATAATAACATTATGCCACCAGTATGAGTAGTAACATGAATGATGGTAACACCAATGATACATTTTAAGTAAAGGAGGATTTTCTGAAATGGAGGCTACAAATGCTCAAATCTGAGGTCATCAAGCCATTAAAAATGAATTTCTAGTGATGTGATTAATGATTTTGCTCACATTGTTATTTCCCTTCATTTAAATTGACTAACACCAAGTGACACGTTGGATTGAGACACACCAAATGATTCACGGAATCCTCAAATGTATGACATACTGATAGGGTGTGATTAGCTAATCATTTTCTTTAACATAAACCCTGCCCAGATAACCCTTGGAAAGGGGGATACCTAGTCAGTTGTACAACTGAAGGCATTCATCTGAAATGAATCTTCCGCATTTAACCCAACCCCTCTGAGTCAGAGAGGTGCAGAGGGCTGCCTTAATCGACATCCACGTCTTCGGGGCCTGGGGAACAATGGGTTAACTGCCTTGCTCAGGGGTAGAATGATAGATTTTTACCTTGTCAGCTCGGGGATTCAATCCTGCAACCTTTTGGTTACTGGCCCAAGGCTCTAACCACTAGGCTCGAATGCTCAAGGTCAATGTATATCTTTTTCATCTGTGATTTTCAAGGGGGTAACACAAATGACATAAAACTGAGGGACACCCCTTATCTTCATAGTAAAATAAGTATTTTATTCAACTTCTTTGTTTTTTTAGTCTATACAATATATGAAATACTTTTTGTTCACTGTCATTCAAAATAATTGAAAGATATCTCTTTCTCTTTACAAGCCAATATGCTAGCCCCCAGTAGTTTCTACAACACATACAAATACACTACATGACCAAAAGTATGTGGACATGTGTTTGTCTCATTCCAAAATAATGGGCATTAATATGGAGTTGGTCCCCCCTCTTCTGCTATAACATCCTCCACTCTTCAGGGAAGGCATTCTACTAGATTTTTGAATATTGCTGTGGGGACTTCCATTCAGCCACAAGAGCATTAGTGAGGTCGGGCACTGATGTTGGGCGATTAGGCCTGGCTCGCAGTCGGTGTTCCAATTCATCCCAAAGATGTTCGATGGGGTTGAGGTCAGGGCTCTGTGCAGGCCTGTCAAGTTCTTCCACACCGATTTCAACAAAACATTTCTCCATGGACCTCGCTTTGTGCATGGGGTCATTGTCAAGCTGATACAGGAAAGGACCTTCCCCAAACTGTTGCCACAAACTCAGAAGTACTGAATCGTCTAGAATGTCATTGTGTGCTGTAACGTCAAGATTTCCCTTCACTGGAACTAAGGGGCCCAAACCATGAAAAACAGCCCCAGACCATTAATCCTCCTCCAGCAAACAGTTGGCACTATGCATTGAGGCAGGGAGTGTTCTCCTGGCATCTGCCAAACACATATTAGTCCATTGGACAGCCAGATGATGAAGAGTGATTCATCTCTCCAGAGAATGCATTTTCACTGCTCCAGAGTCCCATGGTGGCCAGCTTTACAACACTCTTGGCATTGTACATGGTGATCTTAGGCTTGTGTGAGGCTGCTCGGCCATGGAACCCCATTTCATGAAGCTCCCTACGAAAAGTTATTGTGCAGTTGTGCTTCCAGAGGCAGTTTGGAACTCGGTAGTGAGTGTTGCATCCGAGGACATACGATTTTTACGAGCTTCAGCACTCGGCGGTCCCATTCTGTGAGATTGTGTGGCCTAAAAGTTTGCATTGTTGCTCCTAGACATTTCCACTTCACAATAACTGCTCTTACAGTTATCCGGGCAGCTCTAGCGGGGCAGAAAATATGTTGGAAAGATGGCATCCTATGACGGTGCCACGTTCAAAGTCAGTGAAGTCTTCAGTAAGGCCATTCTACTGCTAATGTTTGTCTATGGAGATTGCATGGCGGTGTGCTCGATTTTATACACCTGTCAGCAACAGGTGTGGGTGAAACAGCCAAATCCACTCATTTAAAGGGGTGTCAACATACTTTTGTATATATAGTGTAGATATGTTGTAGTATAAAATACTTTTATTTGGTATATTTTTTTGCATTTACATTTTTTTAAATATATTTAATTTTTGTATTTCTCCCCCTTTTTTCTCCCCAAATTCCTGATATCCAATTGCGTTCCAATTACATTCTTGTCTCATCGCTGCAACTCCCCAATGGGCTCGGGAGAGGCGAAGGTCGAGTCATGTGTCTTCAGATTTATCTCTTTATCTCGTCTCCTGTTTTTATCTGCTATCGTTCTTTTTCTTCACATTCCATACCACTCTCCCTCCTCATTCCTTCCATCCTTGCCTACCACCCTCCTTCCTTCCCTTCCCTATAACCTTCCCTCCTTCCTTCCCTTCCCTATAACCTTCCTTCCCTCCTTCCTTCTTCCTTCCCTGCTCTACCACCCTCCCTCCCTCCTTCCCTGCCCTACCACCCTCCATCCTTCCCTGCCCTACCACCCTCCCTCCTTCCTTCCTTCCCTGCCCAATCTCCCTCCCTCCCTCCTTCCTTCTCTCCCCTACCACCCTCCCTCCCTCCCTGCCCTACCACTCTCCCTCCCTCCCTGCCCAACCTCCCTCCCTCCCTGCCCTACCACTCTCCCTCCCTCCCTGCCCTACCACACTCCCTCCCTCCCTGCCCTTCCACCCTCCCTCCCTCCCTGCCCTACCACCCTCCCTCCCTCCCTGCCCTACCACCCTTCCTCCCTCCCTCCAGTTGGATCCCATGCCTCTCTGTCCTCGTTGCTGCATTAACTCAAGCCCTCCCTCCCTGCCCTTCCACCCTCCCTCCCTCCCTGCCCTACCACCCTCCCACCCTCCCTCCCTCCCTGCCCTACCACCCTTCCTCCCTCCCTCCAGTTGGATCCCATGCCTAGCTGTCCTCGTTGCTGCATTAACTCAAGCCCTCCCTACCTGCCAGGTTTTCCAGTGGGAGATCGGGGCGGATCAGGTTGGCGTAGGGTTCAGTGTATCCCAGATCCACCCAGTTACTGTGGCTGTAGAAGTCCTGAAAAAACACAAGCATGTATTATATACCAAGTCTGTGTCTGAGGGAAAGCCATCTATCTAATTCCCTATTACAGACACCTCTAGACAGAAGTTAACTTGGTTCAGATGATAACACTTGAGCCAAGGTGAAATATGAAATGAGAGATGAGGTGCGATGTTTTCTTCCCCCCTCCTTCTCCCTCTACCCTTTAATTCCTTGTGTTTTTTATTCATTTTCAATTTATTTATCCTTTATTTTATCAGGGAGTCATACTGAGACCAATGTCACTTTTACAGATCAGCCCTAAATTACAGAAATTACAGAAAATCCACACATCAAAAACAGGGGCGCAACTTTTACTGGAGATGGTCATGGTCATAAGTAATAAGGTCCTCAATCAGCTTTCTGAATTGACCTAGAGGCACCAAAACATCACATTTAAGAACATTTAGAGAAAAACGAACGGCTGATTAACCTAACTCAGTAGAGACCAAAGGAATTTCCATCCCTGAGACCGGGTGTGGTAACTCGTATGTCTAAAGTTTAGTAACGATGTTTATAAATGAAATCATAGCAATGTATCAACCTATGTGACATCAAAGAGGCCAAGCCAACACCTTGGTAGAGAATGCTGTGCTGAACAGTAAAATTGTCAGCGGTAATAAAGCGCAGTGTGCTGTGACAATCTGCATCTAATGGCTTTAATGAGGTGGCATCTACATTCATATAGATGATGTCACCATAGTCTAGGACCAATAGGAACATCAGTTCAATAATCTGCATTAGCACGGCCCGCGAGACATAAACATAGATTTTTTTTGTTACCCCCAATTTCGTGGTATCCAATTGGTAGTTACAGTCTTGTCCCATCGCTGCAAATCCTTTACGGACTCGGAAGAGGCAAATATTGAGAGCCGTGTGTCCTCCGAAACACGACCCAGCCAAGCTGCACTGCTTCTTGACACAATGCCCGCTTAACCCGGAAGCCAGCCGCACCAATGTGTTGGAGGAAACACCACACACCTGGCGACCGTGTCAGCATGCATGCGCCCGGGATACCACAGGAGTGTGATGGGACAAGGAAGTCTCGGCCTACCAAACCCTCTCCTAACCCGGACGACGCAGGGCCAATTGTACGCCGCCTCATGGGTCTCCCAGTCACAGCCAGCTGTGACACAGCCTGGGATCAACTTGGGTCTGTAGTAACAACTAAAGCACTGTGATGCAGTGCCTTAGACTGCTGCGCCATTCAGGAGGCTGATGCAAATTCATTTTAACAAACAATTGGTCCCTCAAAAAATGCTTCCCCCGATGTGGCCCTTCGAGCCAAAAAGTTTGCCCACCCCTGTACTAGAGTCTATTGAAGGACCGTTGCATCGATCTAAGTAACATAATAAAAAATCCCCAGCATCATCCGTCAGTTTAAGGAAGAGATATCTGTTTTTTGCTTGGGCTGCCTCTCAAACCACTGCATCCGCCTATCTGTGGTCAAAGGTGGTCGTGCTACAGCGATGTTTGTCAGACCAAGAGACATCCCGAAAATCGGTCTTCTCAGGAAAATGTCTTGTAGCGTCCGAACGGTTTGGCTTACTTACTACAATAACCACTCTATGAAAAGATGAGACTCTCACGAACATAATGGCGGTCTCCATTTTGCCCCACGAGACTCGTCTGAAGGGCTACAAACAAATGTGACCCCATGTGTCAAGGGACTCGTTACCGGTTAAATTAAATAATGTCAGTATGGAGGTAGTTTTGTGCATACCCCCAAAAAAGGGGTTTAATATGCATAAAAAAGACATATTTCCTGAACTTTCTTATATCTTCTAGATGTAAGATAGACACTTCAATCGACTCCTACGGGACCCCTTATCTAATATCCAGGAAACCTGAGTAGGTATACATTAAGTTCAATCTGTAAAGTGGTTTTGAAAAGTTCCATGCAGCCTGTTCACGACCAGTTGAGGAAAGCATCTGAATGAGCAGTGACTGATCAAAAGGATCAAAAGCCTTTGACAGGTCGATGACAGAGAGCAGCACAGTGTTGCCTTTTATCCATACAATTAACGACATCATTTAGAACCATGGATGCAGCAGAGATAGTGCTACGACTTGGTCTAAAACCTGACCGATGTACATTTAGAACCATGGATGCAGCAGAGATAGTGCTACGACCTAGTCTAAAACCTGACCGATGTACATTTAGAACCATGGATGCAGCAGAGATAGTGCTACGACCTGGTCTACAACCTGACTGATGGATGCAGCAGAGATAGTGCTACGACCTGGTCTAAAACCTGACCGATGTACATTTAGAACCATGGATGCAGCAGAGATAGTGCTACGACCTGGTCTAAAACCTGACCGATGTACATTTAGAACCATGGATGCAGCAGAGATAGTGCTACGACCTGGTCTAAAACCTGACCGATGTACATTTAGAACCATGGATGCAGCAGAGATAGTGCTACGACCTAGTCTACAACCCGACCGATGTACATTTAGAACCATGGATGCAGCAGAGATAGTGCTACGACCTGGTCTACAACCTGACCGATGTACATTTAGAACCATGGATGCAGCAGAGATAGCGCTACGACCTGGTCTACAACCTGACCGATGTACATTTAGAACCATGGATGCAGCAGAGATAGTGCTACGACCTAGTCTAAAACCTGACCGATGTACATTTAGAACCATGGATGCAGCAGAGATAGTGCTACGACCTGGTCTACAACCTGACCGATGTACATTTAGAACCATGGATGCAGCAGAGATAGTGCTACGACCTAGTCTAAAACCTGACCGATGTACATTTCAAAGATAAGAATGATCTTAGCTTGAGAATGAATCAAGGATTCTAATATTTTTAGCTAGTCAAGAACATTTAGAGATAGGGCGATTCATTATTTAGGACACAAGGGTCATCACTTTTGTGAAAGGGGAGCCTTCCAAACCTTGGGCGATAGTATCATATATAATCTTTCATTTTTAACCTTTATTTAACCAGGTAGGTCAGTTAAGAACAAATTCTTATTTAAAATGACAGCGTACCCCGGCCAAACCCGGACGACGCTGCGCCAATTGTGAGCCGCCCTATGGGACTACCAATCATGGCCGGATTGTGATACAACCTGGAATCAAACCAGGGTCTGTAGTGACACCTGTAGCACTGAGATGCAGTGCCTTAGACCGCTGCACCACTCGGGAGTCCATCAGATGAAAAATATTGGTTAACAACAATCAGGGGGGCAGAGAGCTGCAGCCAAAATGGATCAAGCATATCAGCCCCAGTGGATTATTTGACATGAATCTTAAGCAAGGCATCCAGCACATCACAGTGAACTGTTGCAATGACAACAAAATATTCACTAGAAGCTGACGGGTTAACAGTCAAGTCAGCTAGAGGCTGGAAGAGGGAAAGGCAGTTGATTGATTGACCAGTGTAAATTAAACCCCAGTTTCTCTCAAAATAAGATAAAATGATGATAAAAAAGCTCCATGTGTCCCAGTGTTCTCCGTTATGATGCCAGAGTCAGACAGAACTTGCTTAGGCAGGAAAGAAGAGGAATTTGTACGCTTCAGTACATTTAATGTTTCCCCCCAAAAAATGTACGATCACCAGCAGAGTCAGAGATAGAGCTTAAAAAGCTTTCTTAACGTAGATTGTACGTCTCTTTCTCAGTTGTCTGAAAGATTGCCAGACAACTACACAGTCAGTTTTCCTTGCTTTGGCTCAGGCCGGATTTCTCATCTAAATGAGCTCAGATAGTTCAGAAGAAAACCAAGGGTTAGATTTATCTTGCTGGCTGTCCTCCAGTCTGTGAGGCGCCATCAGATGCAGGTCTAAAGAAGTGTCTGATTTATCTCAGGGAGTTGGTGGCTGGTCTGCAACTTCTGATCTTATCTCCCTTGATTCTTGAAAGCGTTGGATCTCTCTCTCTCTCTCTCTCTCTCTCTCTCTCTCTCTCTCTCTCTCTCGAAAAGAGTGTCTGCTAAATGGCGTAAATTTTAACGTTTATCCTGGATACTGAAAAGAACATAACGAACATATATTACATTTGGTATGGTTACATGAGTGAACAGAGAGTGGTTGGCCGGGCATATAACGCAAACATCTAGTCACCCAAAGGTTGTGCGTTCGAATCTCATCACAGACAACTTTAGCATTTTTGCTAATTAGCTACTTTTGAACTACTTACTACTTTGTAGCTACTTTGCAACTACTTAGCATGTTAGCTAACCTAATAACCCTAACCTTAACCCTTTTAGATATCCCTTCCCTTATCCCTGACCCTTACCATAACCCTTTGACATAACTCCTAACCTTAACCCTAACCTTAACCCTAACCCTAACCTCTAGCCTAGCTAACATTAGCCCACTAGCTAACGTTAGCAATAACAAATTGAAATTCGTAACATATCATATGAATTGTAATTTGTAACACATCATACCAAATGGATGAAGGACATCCATAAATTCATAAATACCCTATGAAACATAATATATCATGCTAAAAGGACCAATGTATCCTGCAGATATACATTTCATAAGATTGACACATTTATGGCATTTTTATGGTATAGTTTTCTCTTTATTCACTGGGTTCATAACCCTTAACACCCCCCCTCCCCCTCTCTCTCCTCTTACCTGTAGTGTGTACAGTCCTCTCCCCAGTGTCTCTCTAGCTACCTGTACTGTGTACAGTCCTCTTCCCAGTGTCTCTCTAGCTACCTGTACTGTGTACAGTCCTCCCCCCAGTGTCTCTCTAGCTACATGTACTGTGTGCAGTCCTCCCCCCAGTGTCTCTCTAGCTACCTGTACTGTGTACAGTCCTCTCCCCAGTGTCTCTCTAGCTACATGTACTGTGTACAGTCCTCTTCCCAGTGTCTCTCTAGCTACCTGTACTGTGTACAGTCCTCTTCCCAGTGTCTCTCTAGCTACCTGTACTGTGTACAGTCCTCCCCCCAGTGTCTCTCTAGCTACATGTACTGTGTGCAGTCCTCCCCCCAGTGTCTCTCTAGCTACCTGTACTGTGTGCAGTCCTCCCCCCAGTGTCTCTCTAGCTACCTGTACTGTGTGCAGTCCTCCCCCCAGTGTCTCTCTAGCTACCTGTACTGTGTACAGTCCTCCCCCAGTGTCTCTCTAGCTACCTGTACTGTGTGCAGTCCTCTCCCCAGTGTCTCTCTAGCTACCTGTACTGTGTACAGTCCTCTTCCCAGTGTCTCTCTAGCTACCTGTACTGTGTACAGTCCTCCCCCCAGTGTCTCTCTAGCTACCTGTACTGTGTGCAGTACTCTCCCCAATGTCTCTCTAGCTACATGTACTGTGTGCAGTCCTCCCCCCAGTGTCTCTCTAGCTACCTGTACTGTGTACAGTCCTCTTCCCAGTGTCTCTCTAGCTACCTGTACTGTGTACAGTCCTCCCCCCAGTGTCTCTCTAGCTACCTGTACTGTGTGCAGTACTCTCCCCAGTGTCTCTCTAGCTACCTGTTCTGTGTACAGTCCTCCCCCCAGTGTCCCTCTAGCTACCTGTACTGTGTGCAGTCCTCTCCCCAGTGTCTCTCTAGCTACCTGTAGTGTGTATAGTACTCTCCCCAGTGTCTCTCTAGCTACTGGAAATGTTTGCATATCCCCTCTTTCACCCCCCCCCCCCCCCCTCTCTCTCCTCTTACCTGTAGTGTGTATAGTACTCTCCCCAGTGTCTCTCTAGCTACTGGAAATGTTTGCATATCCCCTCTTTCACCCCCCCCCCCCCCCCTCTCTCTCCTCTTACCTGTAGTGTGTGCAGTACTCTCCCCAGTGTCTCTCTGGCAGCCTGGAAGTTCTCCTTTTGTACGTTGGCCTTGATGCTGGCCACCCCATCAGTTATAAGGCGCCGGCCCAGAGCAAACGCCTCTGAGTTAAAATGATGGGCTGGGCTGTTATAATAAAGATAATGATCAATTGCTTTTATATAGAAAACGGCTGTAGGAGTGATATACCAAATGTTCACTTGGACTGGCATAATAATGACAATGATTAGTTGTTTAAATAGTTCATATTTTAGATAAACTAGAAGAAGGGTGTAAGAAGGATGCACATCCTAAATGTTTACAATAATGAGTTTAGGAATACTAGTTAAAACTAGTTAAATTAAGGTAAAAAAAAAACGTAAAAAAAAGAAACACCCCTTTATCAGGACTCTGTCTTTCAAAGATAATTCGTAAAAATCCAAATAACTTCACAGATCTTCATTGTAAAGGGTTTAAACACTGTTTCCCATGCTTGTTCAATGAACCATAAACAATGAATGAACATGCACCTGTGGAACGGTCTTTAAGACACTAACAGCTTACAGACGGTAAGCAATTAAGGTCACAGTTATGAAAACTTAGGACACTAAAGAGGCCTTTCTACTGACTCTCAAAAACACCAAAAGAAAGATACCCAGGGTCCCTGCTCATCTGCGTGAACGTGCCTTAGGCATGCTGCAAGGAGGCATGAGGACTGCAATGTACTGTGGGACGCCTAAGACAGCGCTACAGTGAGACAGGATGGGCAGCTGATCATCCTCGCAGTGGCAGACCACATGTAACAACACCTGCACAGGATCGGTACATCCGAACATCACACCTGCGGGACAGATACAGGATGGCAACAACAACTGCCCGAGTTACACCAGGAATGCACAATCCCTCCATCAGTGGTCAGACTGTCCGCAATAGGCTGAGAGAGGCTGGACTGAGGGCTTGCACGCCTGTTGTAAGGCAGGTTCTCACCAGACATCACAGGCAACAACGTCGCCTATGGGCACAAACCCACCGTCGCTGGACCAGATAGGACTGGCAAAAAGGGCTCTTCACTGATGAGTCGTGGTTTTGTCTCGCCAGGGGTGATGGTCGGATTCGTGTTTAACGTCGAAGGAATGAGCTTTACACCGAGGCTTGTACTCTGGAGCGGGATCGATTTGGAGGTGGAGGGTCCGTCATGGTCTAGGGCGGAGTGTCACAGCATCATCGGACTGAGCTTGTTGTCATTGCAGGCAATATCAATGCTGTGCATTACAGGGAAGATATCCTCCTCCCTCATGTGGTACCCTTCCTGCAGGCTCATCCTGACATGACCCTCCAGCATGACAATGCCACCAGCCATACTGCTCGTTCTGTGTGTGATTTCCTGCAAGACAGGAATGTCAGTGTTCTGCCATGGCCAGCAAAGAGCCCGGATCTCATTCCCATTGAGCACATCTGGGAACTTTTGGATCGGAGGGTGAGGGCTAGGGCCATTCCCCAAAGAAATGTCCAGGAACTTGCAGGTGTCTTGGTCGAAGAGTGGGGTAACATCTCACAGCAAGAACTGGCTAATCTGGTGCAGTCCATGAGGAGGAGATACACTTCAGTACTTATTGCAGCTGGTGGCAACACCAAATACTGACTGTTACTTTTGATTTTGACCCCCCCCCCCCCCCCCCCCCTTTGTTCAGGGACACATTATTCAATTTCTGTTCATCACATGTCTGTGGAACTTGTTCAGTGTATGTCTCAGTTGTTGACATAATAAGGGAACCTCATCCTCTATCAATGGTGCACCAACCAACCTGTTGACATGATAAGGGAACCTCATTCTCTATCAATGGAGCACCAACCTGTTGACATAATAAGGGAACCTCATTCTCTATCAATGTAGCACCAACCTGTTGACATGATAAGGGAACCTCATTCTCTATCAATGGAGCACCAACCTGTTGACATGATAAGGGAACCTCATTCTCTATCAATGGAGCACCAACCTGTTGACAAAGTCTCTGTCCACCTGTCCGTTCTGTATGTAGATCTCATTCAGGGCAGATTTGAACTTAGCTGCTGACACTTCACCTGTTGCTTTGGGTCCCAGGCAGGCCTGGACCAGCTCCTCTGCAGAATTGCCCTACATGGAAAGGTCATAGGTCAAAGGGTAGAGGTTAGAAAACAGCCAATCAGAATTGAGGGAAAGGTAGATAAAGAAAATCACATTTAGATAAAATAAAATCTTAACACTCATTCTGACACACAACTCTCACACAACTCTCTCTCTCTCTCTCTCTCTCTCTCTCTCTCTCTCTCTCTCTCTCTCTCTCTCTCTCTCTCTCTCTCTCTCTCTCTCTCTCTCTCTCTCTCTCTCTCTCTCTCTCTCTCTCTCTCTCTCTCTCTCTCTCTCTCTCTCTCTCTCTCTCTCTCTCTCTCTCTCTCTCTCTCTCTCTCTCTCTCTCTCTCTCTCTCTCTCTCTCTCTCTCTCTCTCTCTCTCTCACACACACACACCCACACACACACACACACTTACCGTGGGGGTGAAGTCTCGTCCCTCTGACTCTGCAATGGCTCGGCACACCTCTGTGACCTTCTGTAGCACAGCTTTTTCTGTGATGCTGACATGGGTGGAGGCTCCGTCCCCAATGGGAGAAAACGCCCAGGCTCCTCCTGATAGGACTAGGGCCAAGAAGGACATGCACAGCACTGTTGACATCATCAGTCTGTGGGAGTGGGTGGGGGGGGGGGGGGGTATGAGTGAGAGTGAGGGAGCAAGAGACAGAGAAAAAGAGAGAGAGTTAGACTACCATCATCATCATCATCATCATGAAGTGGGATTTCCTTATCAACAACTGTAAGGAAATCCCCGACCCAGCCCCTGTTGTTAAATCTCTTGGCCACATCCCATCATGTCCTATAATAAAGTTAGTAGACAGAAGCATCTTCACGAAACATGATTAAAATATAACAAGACATTGACACCTAATTAGAGACGGGGTTTTAGCCCCTGTCCTGGTACATAATACATTCCCTGTTACCCCACTTCAATCAGTGTAGAGGAAGGGGAGGAGACAGGTTGAAGAAGCCTTGAGACAATTGAGACATGGACTGTGTATGTGTGTCATTCAGAGGGTGAATGGGCAAGACAAACAAAAGGGTATGGTAGTAGATGCCAGGTGCGCCGGCTTGATTCAAGAACTGCAAAGCTGCTGGATTCTTCACTCTCAACAGTTTCCAGTGTGTATCAAGAATGGTCCAACACCCACAGGACACACCTTGACTTATTAAGGCTGTTCTGAGGGCATCTCAGTATTAGTGTTCATAATGTTTTGGTAAACTCTGTGAATATCCTTTAGCTGAATAGCTTTAGTTCCTCAAGGACTTGAACCTGATCGAACATCTCTGGAGAGACCTGCAAATTGCTGTGCATCGACGCTCCCCATTCAACATGACAGAGCTTGAGTGGATCTGCATAGAAGAATGGGAGAAACTCCGCAAATACAGGTTTGCCAAGCTTGTAGTGTCACACCCAGGAAGACTCGAGGCTGTAATCGCTGCCAAAGGTGCTTCAACAAAATACTGAGTAAAGTGTCTGAATACTTATGTAAATGTAATATTTAAGTATTTTATTTTTAATAGAAACAGTTTTTGCTTTGCTATTATGGGATATTGTGTATGGATTGATTGGGGGGAGGGGGACTATTTCATACATTTTAGAATAAGGCTGTAACGTAACATAATGTGGAAAAAAGTCAAGAGGTCTGAATACTTCCTGAATACACTGTATGTATGTATATAGATACAGTACCAGTCAAAAGTTTGGAAACACCTACTCATTTATTATTTATTTTTTTACTGTTTTCTACATTGTAGAATAATGGTGAAGACATCAAAACTATGAATTAACACATATGGAATCATGTAGTAACCAAAAAAGTGTTGAACATATCATTTCATTTTTGAGATTCTTCAAAGAAGCCACCCTTTGCCTTCATGACAGCTTTGCACACTGTTACTCAACTGTCAATCCACAGCAAGGTATATTTATGGTTTTAGTTTCACAGGAAGTCTGATGAGATTACTATTGATTTTAGAGAAACGTGATTACATCGATTATGATGGGTATATATATTTTTTTGTCACGATGGTGACCAAACTAACTCTGGATGGTAACATCATTCTTCAACCAGGGAGTGGAGGGTTCCAACTTTACGGTGTAATATGGTTTCCTTCACTTCACAAGGTAGACGGTGACAGTATCAGAGGGTTCTACCCCCTGAGTGAGGTGTATCTGTTATGTTGTCATGGTAACATAGTGGGACTCAAAGGGGATTTTATAAGGGATGGTGTTGGGCAGGTCACAGGGTCAGAGGTCACAGGGTCAGGGATAGCGGTTGGTAACTGATAACAGTACATTCAGTTGATACAGTGAAGCTACTGATCACCACCACTAGATGGAGTCAGAGAGGACATTTTTCTGTCTCATTATAATGGGCGTGGTGGTGCATGTTTTTGGTTGTTTTTTTGGGGGGGGATTTTCTGCTTCTTTCTAAATGACACATATATAAATAATATGTTTAATTCATAATGCATCCTTTTAAACTCTTAAACTGTTGATGAACATATTTGTTCCTGTGTATTGATTTTCAAATCTCCTGACCCTCGTACTATCTGGTCTTGCATCACATAAACATTTGTTCTGATTATTTTTCATGCTTAGTACAACAACAGTGTGTGTACACATCACTGTTCCCATAATGTAAAGATGAGGACATTGAAAAGGGGACAAAATTGAAGTTTAAAAGCCAAATTTAAACTTGCGATTGATACATCATCATGAGAATTACTTTAAATACGTTTGTTTTGTTTTTACAATGGCAGACTACCCCTTTAATCTCATGAAACTGTCCCAGTATTTTGTTTCTGTACTGCAACAGGACTTAAGCCATATGACTGCAGTGCACTTTGGCATTCATATACAACATTGATTTTGGCATTTGCAAAGACGCGTGACGAGCATCATCTAACACAATTAAAATGAAATTATTCACATGGTCCTTATTTCTCCCTTCAAAAGACACGTGAAACCTGAAAACCCTCCTTCACACATGTGCACGTTACACATCATCTGTCAGAATTAAAACATGTTCATTTTCCATCATAAAATGCACAAACATTCATCCTTACCTTGTTTTTCGCGCTTTTACTTCCTCTAATCCCTTCAATCTCTACCCATCCCCATCCACACACACAGACCACACCCCCTCTATCACACATACCACAGCCCCTCTTTCACACACCCACCCCTCACCCCTCTTTCACACACCCACCCCTCACCCCTTTTTCACACACCCACCCCCTCATTCTCTCATTGGTCTCTCTCCCTCCTTTCCTCTTCCTCCTCCTTCCCTCTCTCGCTCCACCCCTTATGGTGACGAGCCCTGAGAAGAGGAGTAGAAAGAGACAGAGGAGTAGAAAGAGACAGAGGAGTAGAAAGAGACAGAGGAGTAGAAAGAGACAGAGGAGTAGAAAGAGACAGAGGAGTAGAAAGAGACAGAGGAGTAGACAGAGACAGAGGAGTAGAAAGAGACAGAGGAGTAGAAAGAGACAGAGGAGTAGAAAGAGACAGAGGAGTAGAAAGAGACAGAGGAGTAGACGGAGACAGAGGAGTAGAAAGAGACAGAGGAGTAGACAGAGACAGAGGAGTAGAAAGAGACAGAGGAGTAGAAAGAGACAGAGGAGGAGAAAGAGACAGAGGAGTAGAAAGAGACAGAGGAGTAGAAAGAGACAGAGGAGTAGAAAGAGACAGAGGAGGAGAAAGAGACAGAGGAGGAGAAAGAGACAGAGGAGGAGAAAGAGACAGAGGAGTAGAAAGAGACAGAGGAGTAGACCGAGACAGAGGAGTAGAAAGAGACAGAGGAGTAGAAAGAGACAGAGGAGGAGAAAGAGACAGAGGAGTAGAAAGAGACAGAGGAGTAGAAAGAGACAGAGGAGTAGAAAGAGACAGAGGAGGAGAAAGAGACAGAGGAGGAGAAAGAGACAGAGGAGGAGAAAGAGACAGAGGAGTAGACCGAGACAGAGGAGTAGAAAGAGACAGAGGAGGAGAAAGAAACAGAGGAGTAGAAATAGACAGAGTAGAAAGAGACAGAGGAGTAGAAAGAGACAGAGGAGAAACAGACAGAGGAGTAGAAAGAGACAGAGGAGGAGAAAGAGACAGAGGAGTAGAAAGAGACAGAGGAGTAGAAAGAGACAGAGGAGTAGAAAGAGACAGAGGAGTAGAAAGAGACAGAGGAGTAGAAAGAGACAGAGGAGGAGAAAGAAACAGAGGAGTAGAAATAGACAGAGGAGTAGAAAGAGACAGAGGAGTAGAAAGAGACAGAGGAGAAAGAGACAGAGGAGTAGAAAGAGACAGAGGAGTAGACAGAGACAGAGGAGTAGAAAGAGACAGAGGAGTAGACAGAGACAGAGTAGAAAGAGACAGAGGAGTAGAAAGAGACAGAGGAGTAGACAGAGACAGAGGAGTAGAAAGAGACAGAGGAGTAGAAAGAGACAGAGGAGGAGAAAGAAACAGAGGAGTAGAAATAGACAGAGGAGTAGAAAGAGACAGAGGAGGAGAAAGAAACAGAGGAGTAGAAATAGACAGAGGAGTAGAAAGAGACAGAGCAGGAACCATAGATGTCTGTGACAGAGCGAGCAGGATCACCATGCACTGAGGGGGACGACTTTAATCAAACCACCTGAATACTGGAATGACTGAAAGAACACAACACTCCTACAACTGAGAATACTACAGTTTACTTGGTGAGTGTAACCAGAGCTAACTCACCATCAGTAGCTACAGGTACAGAGAGATAGTCTTAGTATCAACAGTAGTTAGTATGACTACACTAGTTATTATTCCAGGTCTCAGTATCAACAGTAGTTAGTTGCCAGAGAGCAGTGTTATGGCTAGCAGTGTTAAGGTGTTGTTAATAAGCAACTTTTAATCTGAATTGTACCACTTCCATTCTACCTATTTAGAACAACATATAAACAATCTGTAGATATTGAAAACACAAAGATGTAATATCAATCTGGTAGCATTTCCACCCTGGTCCGTTAGACATCCGGCTGCTCTTCTATAAACTGGTTGATAAACGACTGATGACGGAATGTAACTCCATTGTAATGAGAACCATGATGTTATGTAATAACTGTTACATGATGCAATAATATCTGCCACTCAGCAGACGCTTTTATCCAAGGCGTACGTGTGGGTGGCCGTGGGAATCAATCTCACAATCCTGCCACTGTAAACTCACTACACCATGTGCAGTGCTGCATTCCGTCATCTGAACTTCATTGCCAGGCAGTGTACATTTTGCAGTAGCTTGGTGGTAGTTAAAATAGTAAATTAAAATCTAGTTAGTGTTTTCAGTAGTTAATTGCTTTATGGGTGAAGTAGGCAAGAATTTATTTTCAGACCTGGAAAATTCTCACTCGAATCATAGTTTTTTTTTTGTTAAATAGGCTAAATTACACGTTCTGTTAACAGAGGACCTCAAAGGGTTCTGTTCTTGCAGTTTGTATAGTATGACATTTCAGATTTACATATGATAATCTTTCACTGAGTATTTAGGATGTAGTTAACTACTTTTTCAGTGTAACTTTAGTTAAGGAAACTATACTGAACAAAAATATAAACGCAACATGTAAACTGTTGGTCTCATGTTTCATGAGCTGAAATAAAAGATACAAGAATTGTTCCAAACAAACAAAAAAACTTACGTCCCTGTTTAGTGAGCATATCTCCTTTATCAAGATCATCCATCCACCTGACAGGTGTGGCATATCAAGAAGCTGATTCAACAGCATGAGCATTACACCGGTGCAACTTGGGTGCATTGGTAGACAGCAGCATACCACCCTGCATCCCACTGTTAGCTTTCCTCTGAAGCTAAGCAGGGTTGGTCCTGGTCAGTCCCTGGATGGGAGACCAGATGCTGCTGGAAGTGGTGTTGGGGGTTCCTGGTAGGAGCCACCCTTTCCCCTGTTCTAAAATTAACATTCCAATGCCCCGGGACATTGCAGGGTGCGGTCTTTTGAATGGGACTTTAAACAGGTGTCATGACTCTCTGTGGTCACTAAAGATCCCATGGCACTTATTGTAAGAGTGTTAACCCTGGTGTCCTGGCTAAATTCCCAATGTGGCCCTCATGCTGTCACCTTATCACACCCAGCTTATGACTGGCTCATTCATCCCTCTCCCCTGTAACTATTCCCCAGGTTGTTGCTGTAAATGAGAATGTGTTCTCAGTCAACTTACCTGGTAAAAAGTGGCTTATGGTAGATAAATGAACATTCAAATCCCTGGCAACAATGTTGTTTTAGAGAATTTGTCAGTACGTCCAACCAACCTCACAACCGCAGACCACGTGTAACCACGCCAGCCCAGGACCTCCACATCTGGCTTCGTCACCTGCTGGATTGTCTGAGACCAGCTACCCGGACAGCTGATGAAACTGAGAAATATTTCTGTCTTTTATAAAGCCCTTTTGTGGGGAGAAACTCATTCTGGTTGGCTGGGTCTGGCTCCCCTGCCCAGTCATGAAATCTATAGATTAGGGCTTATGAATTTATTTCAATTGGCAGATTTCCTTATATGAACTGCAACTCATTAAAATTGTTATAATTGTTTCATGTTGCATTTATATTTTTGTTCAGTATACATTTTTCTTAAGGGTAGCTTTAGTGTAGCTTAACCTCTTCCAGTGTGAATAAATTGGTAGCTTGGTAAAACTATACTTTCAGAGTAGCTTCTCCAACACTGCTGCCAGGTTAGGAGAAGTGTGGATGATGGGATGTTACTCCCGAGTGGTGATGTCATGTTGTTGCCGAGTGGTGATGTCATGTTATTCCAGAGTGGTGATGTGATTTTGTTCCAGAGTGTGATGTCATGTTGTTCCAGAGTGGTGATGTCATGTTGTTCCAGAGTGGTGATGTCATGTTGTTCCAGAGTGGTGATGTGATGTTGTTCCAGAGTGTGATGTCATGTTGTTCCAGAGTGGTGATGTGATGTTGTTCCAGAGTGGTGATGTCATGTTGTTCCAGAGTGGTGATGTCATGTTGTTCCAGAGTGGTGATGTCATGTTGTTCCAGAGTGGTGATGTCATGTTGTTCCAGAGTGGGGATGTCATATTGTTCCAGAGTGGTGATGGGTAGTTGTTCCAGAGTGGTGATGTTGTTCCAGAGTGGTGATGTCATGTTGTTCCATAGTGGTGATGTCATGTTGTTCCAGAGTGGTGATGTCATGTTGTTCCATAGTAGTGATGTCATGTTGTTCCAGAGTGGTGATGTCATGTTGTTGTTGTTCCATAGTGGTGATGTCATATTGTTCCAGAGTGGGGATGTGATGTTGTTCCAGAGTGGTGATGTCATGTTGTTCCAGAGTGGGGAAGTGATGCTGTTCCAGAGTGGTGATGTCATGTTGTTCCAGAGTGGTGATGTAATGTTGTTCCAGAGTGGTGATGTCATGTTGTTCCAGAGTGGTGATGTCATGTTGTTCCAGAGTGGTGATGTCATGTTGTTCCAGAGTGGTGATGGGATGTTGTTCCAGAGTGGTGATGTCATGTTATTCCAGAGTGGTGATGTGATGTTGTTCCAGAGTGGTGATGTCATGTTGTTCCAGAGTGGTGATGTCATGTTGTTGTTGTTCCAGAGTGGTGATGTCATGTTGTTCCAGAGTGGTGATGTCATGCTGCTGCAGAGTGGGTGGATTTATTTAAGTCAACTAACCAGGATGTCTAGCTGTTCATGTACAGGCATGGCATACTAACATGTATTTAGTCTGGGTTCTTTATACCGCAATTTGACAGGAGTGTGTGTGTGTGTACACTGCCTTCAATGCTGATATGCTGACATCTAACCTCTAACCGCATGCGCACCCCCCCATTCCATCCCCACCTCACCCCAAATGAACGTGCCATGACACAGGTCTACTGTTGTTATGTTGATTTCATAGTCTGATTAAAACATTAAATGGCCTCTTTAAACCACTGGCTTTCACCCCCTGACTCTGTCTTTGGCATGCCTGAGTGTTTAGAACACCCCCCTGACTCTGTCTTTGGCATGCCTGAGTGTTTTGAACACACCCTGTCTGTCAGAATTGCACAAGTGCTCAGTCATACCAAGACCTGGTCTGGTGTGCAGCTAGGAGATATACTACAGCAACAAGATCTGACATGTTGCTGCCACAGGAGGGAAAACCAAATGTTTTGACAGAGATCAGATCATCCACTGATATTCTACTCCTAATGAAGTGCTAGAGAAAACATGAGGAGGATATAGAGACAGGAAGTGGCGCTTCAACAGTAGTAGGAGGCTATATATAGTAGAGGGGTGGGATTCATATTCACACACTCATGTTTTCTCTACTTCCTCATCATCAGAGTTAACAGAGACCTAACAGCTGGGGGAAGTTAACAGCACATGTTTAATTTGCAGTGGGCATTACTGTCAGTCCTCAAAGATGAAATGACTTTACCGTTTGAGATTGGTTGACATTTTCATCACTTTTTCTCATCGAATGAGATACAAAACACCCACAGTCAGTGGATGATCTGATCTCTGTCAAAACAGACCTTTTTAAAAACATTTGGTTTTCCCCACTGTGACAACATGTCAAAACATGTCACGCACTCCTTCCCTGCTTCCTCGGTAGCCAACAGTCAGAAGTCACGTCATAGAGAGAGATACAGAGTAAGAAAAAGACTCACCTTTTACTGTCAAACTGCATTTCATTTCTTTGTCTGAGTAGATCTTTTTCCAGTTTGCATATTTCATGTTTCAGGTTATTATATGATTTACATATTCAGGTTACTTGGTACAGTTGCAGACAGTTAGATGGGTCATGATTTACATATTCAGGTTACCTGGTACAGTTGCAGACAGTTAGATGGGTCATGGATACTCAAGGTCATGGACATTTTTACATTGTACAAAGGCAGTGTTTCTCAATCCTGGTCCCGGGGACCAAAAGGGGGGCGCACCTCTGCCTCCGTCCCACCACACACCCAACCTCAATGAAAGGCTTTATGATTAGTAGAATAGAGAGTGTGAGATGTGTAAATATAATCAATTTGTCTCAAAGTTTATGAGACAAAATCAAATGTTTTCAAAGACAGAATAAAGCAAATGTTTTGACAGAGATCAGAGATCAGAGATCAGAGATCAGAGATCAGAGATCAGAGATCACTGACTGACTGTGGGTGTTTTGTTTTTACTTTGATGAGAAAACATGATGAAAATTTCAACCAATCTCAAGCAGTAGAGTAATTTCATCTTTGAGGACTGACAGTAATGCTCACTGCAAATGAAACATGTGCTGTTAACTCTCCCCAGCTGTTAGGTCTCTGTTAACTCTCCCCAGCTGTTAGGTCTCTGTTAACTCTCCCCAGCTGTTAGGTCTCTGTTAACTCTCCCCAGCTGTTAGGTCTCTGTTAACTCTCCCCAGCTGTTAGGCCACTAAAATTCTAAACTCCGGAGCATAAAAAAAACATCTGTCCAAAAGAATTGTGAGATCATTGATCTTGTGGATTTCTCCTTGGAAATTCAATTGTGTCATAGTGTAGGACAACTCCAATCACCACCACCATCTACTGTATCTATCATAGTGTAGGACCACTCCAACCACCACCACCACCACCATCTTATCTATCATAGTGTAGGACCACTCCAATCACCACCATCTATCTAGCATAGTGTAGGACCACTCCAATCACCACCACCATCTATCTATCATAGTGTAAGACAACTCCAACCACCACCACCACCACCATCTTATCTGTCATAGTGTAGGACCACTCCAACCACCACCACCATCTACTGTATCTATCATAGTGTAGAACCACTCCAATCACCACCACCATCTACTGTATCTATCATAGTGTAGGACCACTCCAATCACCACCACCATCTACTGTATCTATCATAGTGTAGGACCACTCCAATCACCACCACCACCACCACCATCTATCATAGTGTAGGACCACTCCATCCACCATCTATCTATCATAGTGTAGGACCACTCCAACCACCACCACCACCACCATATGTCTATCCATCACTGTCATTCATAGACACAAGTTTATCTACCTTTAGCGTCTATTCAAGAAGGTATCTTCTGTCCGGGGGAGTTTTGTTAATGAAGAGCCCTGATGCTCGTTCTGAACATTAAAACGCATAGCTTGCGGTATGGTTTTGGAAACATAAGGAACGTACAATATATTTCATATCAGGGGGAGAAGAAAAGGAAAAAAAACTTCACAGGGTTACGGTTAGTGTTCCCACACGGCCTGTGTGCTAACCTGCTATCTGTGCAAACCTGCTATCTGTGCAAACCTGCTATCTGTGCTAACCTGCTATCTGTGCTAACCTGCTATCTGTGCTAACCTGCTATCTGTGCTAACCTGCTATCTGTGCTAACCTGCTATCTGTGCTAACCTGCTATCTGTGCTAACCTGCTATCTGTGCTAACCTGCTATCTGTGCTAACCTGCTACAGTGCCTTGCGAAAGTATTCGGCCCCCTTGAACTTTGCGACCTTTTGCCACATTTCAGGCTTCAAACATAAAGATATAAAACTGTATTTTTTTGTGAAGAATCAACAACAAGTGGGACACAATCATGAAGTGGAACGACATTTATTGGATATTTCAAACTTTTTTAACAAATCAAAAACTGAACAATTGAGCGTGCAAAATTATTCAGCCCCCTTAAGTTAATACTTTGTAGCGCCACCTTTTGCTGCGATTACAGCTGTAAGTCGCTTGGGGTATGTCTTTATCAGTTTTGCACATCGAGAGACTGACATTTTTTCCCATTCCTCCTTGCAAAACAGCTCGAGCTCAGTGAGGTTGGATGGAGAGCATTTGTGAACAGCAGTTTCCAGTTCTTTCCACAGATTCTCGATTGGATTCAGGTCTGGACTTTGACTTGGCCATTCTAACACCTGGGTATGTTTATTTTTGAACCATTCCATTGTAGATTTTGCTTTATGTTTTGGATCATTGTCTTGTTGGAAGACAAATCTCCGTCCCAGTCTCAGGTCTTTTGCAGACTCCATCAGGTTTTCTTCCAGAATGGTCCTGTATTTGGCTCCATCCATCTTCCCATCAATTTTAACCATCTTCCCTGTCCCTGCTGAAGAAAAGCAGGCCCAAACCATGATGCTGCCACCACCATGTTTGACAGTGGGGATGGTGTGTTCAGCTGTGTTGCTTTTACGCCAAACATAACGTTTTGCATTGTTGCCAAAAAGTTCAATTTTGGTTTCATCTGACCAGAGCACCTTCTTCCACATGTTTGGTGTGTCTCCCAGGTGGCTTGTGGCAAACTTTAAACAACACTTTTTATGGATATCTTTAAGAAATGGCTTTCTTCTAGCCACTCTTCCATAAAGGCCAGATTTGTGCAATATACGACTGATTGTTGTCCTATGGACAGAGTCTCCCACCTCAGCTGTAGATCTCTGCAGTTCATCCAGAGTGATCATGGGCCTCTTGGCTGCATCTCTGATCAGTCTTCTCCTTGTATGAGCTGAATGTTTAGAGGGACGGCCAGGTCTTGGTAGATTTGCAGTGGTCTGATACTCCTTCCATTTCAATATTATCGCTTGCACAGTGCTCCTTGGGATGTTTAAAGCTTGGGAAATCTTTTTGTATCCAAATCCGGCTTTATACTTCTTCACAACAGTATCTCGGACCTGCCTGGTGTGTTCCTTGTTCTTCATGATGCTCTCTGCGCTTTTAACGGACCGCTGAGACTATCACAGTGCAGGTGCATTTATACGGAGACTTGATTACACACGGGTGGATTGTATTTATCATCATTAGTCATTTAGGTCAACATTGGATCATTCAGAGATCCTCACTGAACTTCTGGAGAGAGTTTGCTGCACTGAAAGTAAAGGGGCTGAATAATTTTGCACGCCCAATTTTTCAGTTTTTGATTTGTTAAAACAGTTTGAAATATCCAATAAATGTCGTTCCACTTCATGATTGTGTCCCACTTGTTGTTGATTCTTCACAAAAAAATACAGTTTTATATCTTTATGTTTGAAGCCTGAAATGTGGCAAAAGGTCGAAAAGTTCAAGGGGGCCGAATACTTTCGCAAGGCACTGTATCTGTGCTAACTTGCTATCTGTGCTAACCTGCTATCTGTGCTAACCTGCTATCTGTGCTAACCTGCTATGTTAAGTGTCTCTTCCTTAATTGAAGGATTATTTATTGCTGATATGGAACATGAGTTTCATATGTTTCGAAAACCGTATTGCAACCAATGATTATGGACGTTTCTATAGTTCAAACCGTATCACAACCAATGATTATGGACGTTTCTATAGTTCAAACCGTATCACAACCAATGATTATGGACGTTTCTATAGTTCAAACCGTATCACAACCAATGATTATGGACGTTTCTATAGTTCAAACCGTATCACAACCAATGATTATGGACGTTTCTATAGTTCAAACCGTATCACAACCAATGATTATGGACGTGTCTATAGTTAAAACCGTATCACAGCCAATGATTATGGACGTTTCTATAGTTCAAACCGTATCACAGCCAATGATTATGGACGTTTCTATAGTTCAAACCGTATCACAACCAATGATTATGGACGTTTCTATAGTTAAAACCGTATCACAACCAATGATTATGGACGTTTCTATAGTTAAAACCGTATCACAACCAATGATTATGGACGTTTCTATAGTTCAAACCGTATCACAACCAATGATTATGGACGTTTCTATAGTTAAAACCGTATCACAGCCAATGATTATGGACGTTTCTATAGTTCAAACCGTATCACAACCAATGATTATGGACGTTTCTATAGTTAAAACCGTATCACAACCAATGATTATGGACGTTTCTATAGTTCTAACCGTATCACAGCCAATGATTATGGACGTTTCTATAGTTCAAACCGTATCACAGCCAATGATTATGGACGTTTCTATAGTTAAAACCGTATCACAACCAATGATTATGGACGTGTCTATAGTTAAAACCGTATCACAGCCAATGATTATGGACGTTTCTATAGTTAAAACCGTATCACAGCCAATGATTATGGACGTTTCTATAGTTCAAACCGTATCACAACCAATGATTATGGACGTGTCTATAGTTAAAACCGTATCACAGCCAATGATTATGGACGTGTCTATAGTTAAAACCGTATCACAGCCAATGATTATGGACGTTTCTATAGTTAAAACCGTATCACAGCCAATGATTATGGACGTGTCTATAGTTAAAACCGTATCACAACCAATGATTATGGACGTTTCTATAGTTAAAACCGTATCACAACCAATGATTATGGACGTGTCTATAGTTAAAACCGTATCACAACCAATGATTATGGACGTTTCTATAGTTAAAACCGTATCACAACCAATGATTATAGACGTTTCTATAGTTCAAACCGTATCACAACCAATGATTATAGACGTTTCTATAGTTCAAACCGATAAGCAGAGCTCACAGCTGACAACCCTTGGGATAAAGCAGAATGCCTCGTTAGTGCCATAGGTTCTCGAGAGCAAAGTGTGATCATGCTCCTCTCTGTCTTCTTCTCTGACTATCGGTCTGTCTCTGAGCGTGCGGACGTGCAGATGTGCATGACTGTGTCTGTCTCACTGACTCACTAAATTAAATCAACTCACTGGTGCAATTACGCCACAATCTCTATCTTCCAATGAATTCAAACGTTACATTCAATTCTGTTCAAAATCCGTCAAGACAGAAATTCCAATGATTCCAGCAGCAAATCATTTGTAAAAGTTTGGATGTCACCAGTTCTGGTCAGTCAGTATACAGTTGTCCAAAATAAATAATCCCCATGATAAAACCACAAATATATTCCAGTAGGTCTAAATGTGTCCACATACATATGTACTGTTTGCTCCTAGCAGAACTTGGCTAGGAGAAGAGACTGTCTCATACTCCCTAAAGACCTTCGCATGTCAAATTTTAAAAAAGCAGCAATATTACTGTTGTTTGTCCCTCTTGAGCCACCATAGCAACAGCATAGCCAGAAATAGCCGGAAACAGCATGGCCAGAAACACTTCCTCAAAATTAATCTAAGCTAAATCAAGAAATCTGTCATTCATTTCGACTTTTTTACTGAAAAGGTCTTAGTTGCGCAATTTTACATTTAGGTAACACTTCATGTTCCCCCACTCCTACTAGGAGTAGTACTGCTGACCAATCACCAAGACTTCAGTTACCTAACCCTAATCCTAACCCTAATCCTAACCCTAACCCTAACCCTAACCCTAATCCTAACAAAAACGTCACAAAATGTTATCCTAATACATGCCCAAACTGTTTCAAATGTAAAGCATACGGTAAGCTTAAGAAACAGCCATCTAAACTTGCAGTAACAGGTGTGAGCAATCAGTTGGCACAGTCATTTCGGTGTTTTTCCCAGTAAGGTTTTGCAAGCAGGATAATGAGGCTTCCAAGGTTTCCAAAACACATGAACAGGAAAAGACACCCCATCATCAGTGATGAGGATCTTAAAGGTGTTAATACTGTAGATGAATGTAATCACAGTTAATGTCATGAGTCAAGAGTACCCTATTTACAGGCCATAAGTGGATTATTTCATGTAATGGAAAATAATATAGGCCCAGTAGTGGATTTCTGCCCACTACAGTAATGTATGGTACCTGTCTGTCTGCCTGTACATGGAAAAGACTCATGGTTAATGTCAACAGATGTCATAATGACATTACATGTCACTCATTTCCCCCTCCCACCTCTCTCTCTCTCTCTCTCTCTCTCTCGCTCTCTCTCTCTCTCTCCAGAGCCATAATGTCTAACTCCTCCTCCTCTGTGGTCTGCCCTTTCTACAACAGCATATATACCACCCATTCATCCCTCTCTTTCCCTCCAGAGCCAAGACCTCCAACTGTCCTCCACTTCCTCATCACTCTCATCCAGGATGTTCAACTCCTCCTCCTCTGCGTTCTGTCCTCTCCTCCAGACCATGCTGGACCACTCTCTAAACAACAACACAGGGGTCAACCTGGTGGTGGTGTGGGTCCACGGCCTGGTCTCCTGTCTGGGTATCCTGGAGAATGCTCTGGTCCTCTGGGTGGTCGGCTTCCGCCTGCGCCGCCGGTAGGTTGGCTGGTGGTGTGTGGTTGCTGTGTGTGTGTGGTGGGGGGTTTCTTTGTGTGTGTGGTGGGTGTGGGGGGGTTGCTGTGTGTGTGTGGTGGGGGGGTTTCTTTGTGTGTGTGGTGGGTGTGGGGGGGTTGCTGTGTGTGTGTGGTGGGGGGGGGTTCTTTGTGTGTGTGGTGGGTGTGGGGGGGTTGCTGTGTGTGTGTGGTGGGTGTGGGGGGGTTGCTGTGTGTGTGTGTGCTCACAGCAGGGTTTGGCTCATATCTAAATGAAGGCAGTCAGTTCAGGAAGCGATTTGAATAAACAATGCAGACATGTAAAAACGTTTGAAAGAAAATAACTTCTCCTTTTCACTTTATTGAGGAGTTACTGAAAATAAATGTCATTATTTTATACTATTGAATTGTAATATGAGTTTATTTCCTGAATTTGCTGCTTTTAATTCTACCCTGGTTCACAGGTTGTGTCAGTGTAGTGTTTTCTGCTTAGACAGTGTGTGTGGCGTCCGGAGGGACCAGAATAAGTTGGGAATAACGTGAATTCCCTTCTTTTTTCTTCACAGGACCGTGGCCTCTGTCTGGGTTCTCAACCTGGCCCTGTCAGACTTCCTGGCTACGCTGACCCTCCCTCTCTTTACACACTACCTGCACTCCTCACACAGCTGGGAGCTGGGAGGTACGCCCATAGACCATATATCAGTCACCGTTAGCGGAGTTGCCAACAACCAGATGCATCCGATTTTCCGGGATATAGCTAACTCAACCTAACTTCCTTTCCTGCTCAACTCCAGAGGTGGGAACTCCGCTCAGGCATTTTCTTTTATAACCTCTATAACCTTTATAACCTTTATAACCTCTATAACCTTTATAACCTTTATAACCTCTATAACCTTTATAACCTTTATAACCTCTATAACCTTTATAACCTTTATAACCTCTATAACCTTTATAACCTCTATAACCTTTATAGCCTCTATAACCTTTATAACCTCTATAACCTTCATAACCTTTATAACCTCTATAACCTTTATAACCTTTGTAACCTTTATAACCTTTATAACCTCTATAACCTTTATAACCTCTATAACCTTTATAACCTTTATAACCTCTATAACCTTTATAACCTCTATAACCTTTATAACCTTTATAATCTCTATAACCTTTATAACCTTTATAACCTTTATAACCTCTATAACCTTTATAACCTCTGCGCTGGGTAGATGTGAACTACTTCCATGTGACGTCCAAACAATAGAGGGTCCCAGATAAAATGGCTGACAAATTCTGCCATTCTGATGACTAGGGGCTTTATGACAACAGCCTCTCCATTGTCGTGTCTATAGGTACGCCTACATTGAAATACATTAACAGCAATACGTAGGAGTTAAACTAGTAAGCCACTGACAGTGTGCATTAAATGTATATGTATACTGTATGTACAAGATATGTATGACATGGGTATTGGTAATCTACACTACATACACAAAAGTATGTGGACACCCTTTCAAATGAGTGGATTTGGCTATTTCAGCCACACCCGTTGGAGACAGGTGTATAAATTCAAGCACACAGCCATGCAGTCTCCATAGACATTTGCAGTAGAAAGTCCTTACTGAAGAGCTCAACGTGGCAACGTCATAGGATGCCACCGTTCCAACAAGTCAGTGTCAAATTTCTGCCCTGCTAGAGCTGCCCCGGTCCACTGCAAGTGCTGTTATTGTGAAGTGGAAACGTCTTGGAGCAACAACGGCTCAGCCACAAAGTGGTAGGCCACACAAACTCACGGAACGGGACCGCTGAAGTGTGTAGCGCATAAAAATCGCCTCTGGAAGCCACTTCAGCACAAGAACAGTTCATCAGGAGCTTCATGAAATGCGTTTCCATGGCAGAGCAGCCGCACACGAGCCTAAGATCACCATGCGCAATGCCAAGCATCGGTTGGAGTGGAGTAACGCTCGCCGCCATTGGACTCTGAAGCAGTGGAAATGCTTTCTCTAGCCTGATGAATCGTGATTCAACATCTGGCAGTCTGACGGGTGAATCTGGGTTTGGCAGATGCAAGGAGAACACTACCTTCCCCAATGCCTAGTGCAATCTTTAAAGTTGTTGGTGGATGAGGAATAACGGTCTGAAGCTGTTTTTCATGGTTCTGGCTAGGCCCCTTAGTTCCAGTGAAGGGAAATCTTAACGCTACAGCATAAAATTACATTCTAGACAATTCTGTGCTTCCGACTTTGTGGCAAAAGTTTGGGGAAGGCCCTTGCCTGTATCAGCATGACAATGCCGCCATGAGAGAGGAGGATGTTATAGCAGCAAATTGGGAACCAACTCCATATTGATGCCCATGATTTTGGAATGAGATGTTTGATGAGCAGGTGTCCACATACTGTTGGTCATGTAGTGTATAGAGTTATGTTAGATTAATAGTGTATGTGTCACATTTTTCATTGAACCTTTATTTAACTAGGCAAGTCAGTTAACAACAAATCTTATTTACAATGACGGCCTACACCAGCCAAACCCTCCCTTAACCCGGACAACACAGGGCCAATTGTATGGAGCCCGATGGGACTCCTGATCACGGCTGGTTGTGATACAGCCCGCAATCGAACCCAGGTCTTTAGTGACGCCTCTAGCACTGCGATGCAGTGCCTTAGACCGCTGCGCCACTCAGCCCCACATGAGTTACACCATTGATGTTTACAATACAGCAGCACTGTTTTCCCTTCGGGAACAATAAAGTTGATCCTATCCTCTAGGTCTGCTGTGTACGGCCCAGTCCTCAGTCTTCTTCCTCAACATGTTTGTGTCAGCCTTCCTCCTGGCGGCCATTTCTCTGGACCGCTGTCTCCTGGTGGCGCGGCCCGTCTGGAGCCAGAACCACCGCTCCATCAGCGCCGCCTGGAAGGTTTTACTTTCTGTTTTGTTACATCATTAGTTCTGTTACATCATTAGTTCTGTTACATCATTAGTTCTGTTACGTCATTAGTTCTGTTACGTCATTAGTTCTGTTACGTCATTAGTTCTGTTACGTCATTAGTTCTGTTACATCATTAGTTCTGTTACATCATTAGTTCTGTTACGTCATTAGTTCTGTTACATCATTAGTTCTGTTACGTCATTAGTTCTGTTACGTCATTAGTTCTGTTTTCGTACGTTGATGATGTGATTATATAATGTATTATGATGACCTGTGAGTGTTTCCAGTGTCTCTGTGTTTAATCATCAATAGGGTGTTGCCCGTTGTTGTAATATTGTAGACACTTTAATAATAACTATGTCTAAAGTGCATAAGGCAGAAGACACGTTTCTGTTAGACATCCATGCACTGGACAATGAAGTCATTTTCTAATCTCCTTTCTCTTCTTCCAAGGTGTGTGCTTTGGGCTGGTTGTGGGCGGCGGCCAACTCCTTCCCTTACGTCCTGTTCCGGGCGGTGACGGAGAAGACGGACGGAAGGAAGCTCTGCTACCACAATTTTGGATTGTACTCGTCGCCAGGGATGCTGGAGAGGGACTGTAGGGTACGGCAGGCGGCGACCGCCGTGTCCAAGACGCTCCTGGCGTTCCTACTCCCCCTAGTGGTGATTGCAGGGAGCTACGCCCTCTTTGGGATCAGTCTGAGCCAGAGGAGGAAGAGGAGGAGGAATAACAGCAGTAGTAGACTCACTGGGGCTTTGATTGTTACCAACGTGGAACGTAGAGAGTCAAAACCCAACACAAACACCAAAAGCTTCACCCCCAACCCAAAAGGCTCCACCCCTACCTCCACCTCCGTCAAATTGTCTACTAGACGGACCGAGCCCGGCCTATCCCGTGGCTTCACCAAAATGGTGACATCAGTCATCGCGACGTTTGCCCTCTGCTGGGCGCCTTATCACGTGTTCTGCCTCATTGAGGTTGCCGCCCAGTACCGGCCGACCAAGGTCGTGTTGGTGGAGGTGGGGTTGCCAATAGCGACGACCTTTGCCTTCCTGAACCCGGTGTTAAACCCGGTGCTGTACGCGTTCAGCTGTCCCAACTTCTGCGTCCGGATCAGACAGAGTCTGGGGGCACTGATGGAGGGACTGGTGGAGGAGGGAGGGATGGGTGGAGTAGGAGAGGGGGGGCTGGGGTTGAGTATCAGGAAGGGGTGGAGGAAGGGAAGGGGGAGCCTGGGAGGGAACTCATTATCGTCACCAAACTGTCTGGGAACTCCAGGGTCTCCGCATCTCCAGGAAGACCATCTGCCCTCCTCTGCCTCCATCAACCACAACGTCAAAGCCAGTTGTGGAGACCTGGAGCAAGGAGAGGACCCTCTGAACTGACTATATACTGAGAATGAGAAAATGTTGTTGATATCAACTGAGACAATAAGAATCACCTCTGTTGTTCTGCTGGCATCCAGGAGTCCTTCCTGTGCTGTATATTACTACATCCTGTCCTATTGTTTAACTGTTCCTCAATAACTGTCCATGTTTAACTAGTTGTTTCTCTTTTACTTGAATTCCATTTTTTTTGTAACCGTTTGTAGAATATTAATATGATAACAAAATGATCTGGCACTTCACAAAGAGTTTTGGTGGAAATTGTGTGTGTGTGTTCTTGAAAGCAGTTGTCTATCAATAAAGAAATCAATCAAAATGTGATTATAAATCCCTATTTACATCAGCAGTTTCACTCTCCAGAGTTGTCTGATTTCTGTATTTATACTGTGTATGACGCTGTTGACTGTGTTGACTGTGTGTCTGTATTCTCTCTGTGCATTGTCTGTTGTCTGTATTTATACTGTGTATGACGCTGTTGACTGTGTTGACTGTGTGTCTGTATTCTGTCTGTGCATTGTCTGTTGTCTGTATTTATACTGTGTATGAAGCTGTTGACTATGTTGACTGTGTGTCTGTATTCTGTCTGTGCATTGTCTGTTGCTGGCAGCACCTGGCCACTAAGTCACATTCTGGGTTTGTGTTAATGCTCTTGGCAAATAAAGTGATTGTATCACATCCAGAGAGCAGTAGATACATAAAAGTAGGACCTGTCACATCCCAGACCTCTACTTTCAGTTCAAACAGCTGACCCTTTCATCACATTTCAGCACCATTGGTTTTGATGCATTAAATGTGTGATCCTCTTTAGCTTTCTGCTTAACCTCTAGGTAATGTAAAATAATGTAAAAACCTGTTTTGATAAGGTATTGAATTGGGCCTTTACTACTAAAGCCCATGGAAACACATTGAATAATACATTCATTGCGTCAAATCAGAAGGTTTTAATGTGTCTGTCCGATATCTAGGAGATATAAGAACGCTCAGGAAATACAGGACCAGCCACATGTTTGGACACACCTACTCATTCCAGGGTTTTTATTTATTTTGACTATTTTCTACATTGTAGAATAATAGTGAAGACATGAAAACTATGAAATAACACATATGGAATCATGTAGTAACCAAAAAAGTGTTAAACAAATCAAAATATATTTTACATTTGAGATTCTTCAAAGTAGCCACCCTTTGCCTTGATGAAAACTTTAGACACTTGGCAAAGAGTCCAGTTTTTGGGATGTCTTCTAGTCTGATAAACAACGCTGTAGCTCTGCTATTTTCCACCTCAGATGTGAAAGGCCGGTACAGGATTGAGACGTATTCCAAACCCCCGATATGTCTAGTTTAAACTGAAAGATTTTGATGGGGATTTTTGCATTATGTTCAATAGATACTTCATCAATACTATCGCTTCTCCGCCTCGCTCTCTCCGCCTCTCTGCCTCTCTCTCTCCCTCTGCCTCTCTCTCCAGCTCTCTTCCTTTCTCTTTCCCTCTACAAGTAGTGCACCATTGAGGGAATAGGGCCATTTAGGACACAGGCAGACAGAGAGTGGAATCTCTAATCCCTGTGGAGTCGAGCCAGGTCAACACGACACAGAACCATGTTCACTCCACTCTGCTTTCACCCAGTATGGACAGATTATTCTCTCTCTCTCTCTCTCTCTACCTCTCTACCTCTCGACCTCTCGACCTCTCTACCTCTCGACCTCTCGACCTCTCGACCTCTCGACCTCTCGACCTCTCGACCTCTCGACCTCTCGACCTCTCGACCTCTCGACCTCTCGACCTCTCGACCTCTCTCTCCATGCACACCATGATCACTCGTTCAAGGAAAGAAGGAATTTCTAGTCCATATCAGCCGGTGACAAAAAGGCTGTTTATTTCTGGGTTCCAGGAAAGAGCTAGGAATGACAGAGGAGGATGTTATTACAAAGCCAGTCTCTCGTGACAGAGGAAAACACACAGAGATTATTAAAACAACGGTATTAAAACTCTTCCAGACCCTGGGGGTTTTCTGTTCCTAGGGGTGTGAGGTTGACTGATGAACCTAGCATTACTATGTCTAGATCTTAGTATTGGACAAAAAATAAACACTTTCATTGGAGAATCTGCCTTGAACATGCTTTTTAGTCTAGGATTAGGTTTAAATCTGGGAGACCGGCACTAGGTATCCTAGCACTTAGTGGTCCACGACCTGATATGAATGTCAAAGCATGTATCAACATGACAACAAGTAAGGCAGTTAGATGTAAGTGTCCTCTATAGGACAGGCATCATCACTAGGGTCCAGGCTGAGCTCTGTTCAGACTCCTGAGGCGGCCAGCTCAAGCAGGTCATCAACGTGTCAAGTCAGGACGCCACTAGCGGTTAGAGCGCTGTTACCGTAACCGAAAGGTTGCTTGTTTGAATCCCAGAGCCGGCAAGGTGGAAACATCTGCCGTTCTGCCCTTTAGCAAGGCAGTTAACCTCCCCAACAACATCTGTTCCCCGGGCGCTGATGACGTGGACATGGATTAAGGGAGCCCCAGGCACCTCTCTGATTCAGAAGTGTTGGGTTAAATGCAGAAGACACACTTCAGTTGAATGCATTCAGTATTGCAACTAAATAGATATCTCCTTTCACATTCCACCTTCTGCTCCACAATCACCCATCAATCCACCACACCTGGGAGCAATCACACCTTCTTAAAGATTGTTCTGAACTCTTGTTAGTTAACTAGTTGGGAGTTCTAGTTAGTTAACTAGTTATGAAGTCTAATTAGTTAACTAGTTAGGAGTTCTAGTTAGTTAACTAGCTGTGAGCTCTAGTTAGTTAACTAGCTGTGAGCTCTAGTTAGTTAACTAGCTGTGAGCTCTAGTTAGTTAACTAGCTGTGAGCTCTAGTTAGTTAACTAGCTGTGAGCTCTAGTTAGTTAACTAGCTTTGAGCTATATTTAGTTAAGTAGTTATGAGCTCTAGTTATGCATTGGCTACAACTAGGAGCAAGATTTTTTGTAAATGAACAAGTCACATGGAAAAACTCCTGGCCTGGTGTTTAGTTTGATTGCTTTCACTGTATTATTGACTTGACTGTATTTGTTAACCAGCTAACTGTGGTCACTGACGTGGAGCTAAGGTGGATTGAGACTGAAAACCGCATGACGAAAGAAATGGAATGGAGGCAATCAGAGATATATACAGTGCCTTGCGAAAGTATTCGGCCCCCTTGAACTCTGCGACCTTTTGCCACATTTCAGGCTTCAAACATAAAGATATAAAACTGTATTTTTTTGTGAAGAATCAACAACAAGTGGGACACAATCATGAAGTGGAACGACATTTATTGGATATTTCAAACTTTTTTAACGAATCAAAAACTGAAAAATTGGGCGTGCAAAATTATTCAGCCCCTTTACTTTCAGTGCAGCAAACTCTCTCCAGAAGTTCAGTGAGGATCTCTGAATGATCCAATGTTGATCTAAATGACTAATGATGATAAATACAATCCACCTGTGTGTAATCAAGTCTCCGTATAAATGCACCTGCACTGTGATAGTCTCAGAGGTCCGTTAAAAGCACAGAGAGCATCATAAGGAACAAGGAACACACCAGGCAGGTCCGAGATACTGTTGTGAAGAAGTTTAAAGACGGATTTGGATACAAAAAGATTTCCCAAGCTTTAAACATCCCAAGGAGCACTGTGCAAGCGATAATATTGAAATGGAAGGAGTATCAGACCACTGCAAATCTACCAAGACCTGGCCGTCCCTCTAAACTATCAGCTCATACAAGGAGAAGACTGATCAGAGATGCAGCCAAGAGGCCCATGATCACTCTGGATGAACTGCAGAGATCTACAGCTGAGGTGGGAGACTCTGTCCATAGGACAACAATCAGTCGTATATTGCACAAATCTGGCCTTTATGGAAGTGGCAAGAAGAAAGCCATTTCTTAAAGATATCCATAAAAAGTGTCGTTTAAAGTTTGCCACAAGCCACCTGGGAGACACACCAAACATGTGGAAGAAGGTGCTCTGGTCAGATGAAACCAAAATTGAACTTTTTGGCAACAATGCAAAACGTTATGTTTGGCGTAAAAGCAACACAGCTGAACACACCATCCCCACTGTCAAACATGGTGGTGGCAGCATCATGGTTTGGGCCTGCTTTTCTTCAACAGGAACAGGGAAGATGGTTAAAATTGATGGGAAGATGGATGGAGCCAAATACAGGACCATTCTGGAAGAAAACCTGATGGAGTCTGCAAAAGACCTGAGACTGGGACGGAGATTTGTCTTCCAACAAGACAATGATCCAAAACATAAAGCAAAATCTACAATGGAATGGTTCAAAAATAAACATATCCAGGTGTTAGAATGGACAAGTCAAAGTCCAGACCTGAATCCAATCGAGAATCTGTGGAAAGAACTGAAAACTGCTGTTCACAAATGCTCTCCATCCAACCTCACTGAGCTCGAGCTGTTTTGCAAGGAGGAATGGGAAAAAATGTCAGTCTCTCGATGTGCAAAACTGATAGAGACATACCCAAAGCGACTTACAGCTG
This sequence comes from Oncorhynchus mykiss, assembly GCF_057628025.1. Lineage (NCBI taxonomy): Eukaryota > Metazoa > Chordata > Actinopteri > Salmoniformes > Salmonidae > Oncorhynchus > Oncorhynchus mykiss. Next base: position 11,999,074 of record NC_143040.1, on the reverse strand, counting down.
TAATCGCAGCAAAAGGTGGCGCTACAAAGTATTAACTTAAGGGGGCTGAATAATTTTGCACGCCCAATTTTTCAGTTTTTGATTTGTTAAAAAAGTTTGAAATATCCAATAAATGTCGTTCCACTTCATGATTGTGTCCCACTTGTTGTTGATTCTTCACAAAAAAATACAGTTTTATATCTTTATGTTTGAAGCCTGAAATGTGGCAAAAGGTCGCAAAGTTCAAGGGGGCCGAATACTTTCGCAAGGCACTGTATATAGAGAGAGAGAGAGGTAAAGGGAGGTAGAGATAGAAAAAAGGGAGTGAGAGAGAGACCTGGACCTGCTAGAGCAGTACTGCCAGACCTAGACCCTGGCAGTAAACCCCAAAAAGACTAAAATAAAGATTTTCCAGAGAAGATCTAGATCTCAGGGAATTAGACCAAAGTTCTCAATTGGTACAAAATATATGGAATACTGCACACACTACAATTACTTAGGTGTCATGCCCTGACCTTAGTTCCTTTTTTATGTCTCAATTTTAGTTTGGTCAGGGTGTGAGTTGGGGTGGGCATTCTATGTTTGTTCTGTGTGTTATCGTTCTATGTGTTTGGCCTGGTATGGTTCCCAATCAGAGCTGTCAATCGTTGTCTCTGATTGAGAACCATACTTAGGTAGCCTGTTCCCACCTGGTGTTTGTGGGTACTTGTTTTCTGTTTTGTGTTGCTGCACCTTACAGGACTGTTTCGTTTTTCGCTTCACTTTCTTTGTTATTTTGTTTAGTGTTTCTGTTCTAATAAATATAACATGAACACTTACCATGCTGCGCATTGGTCCGATCCTTCGTACTCCTCGCCAGAAGAAGAAGATAATCGTTACATTAGGTTTAAAAGATAAGCTCCACTGGACACCTTCATGATGCAGTGAATGAACTGAGATAGAAAGCATGCAGTGCATTCTACACCATTAAAAACAAATTCAAATTGAAAAACCTATTCAAATTTGGCTAAAACTAATTGAATGTGTCTGTAACGGTATTCCGTATGAGAAGGAGAGTCGGACCAAAATGCGGCGTGTCTATTGCAATCCATGTTTAATGAAGTACCGAAACAGCCTATACTTGTGTAACCTAACACAGAACAATGACATCAGGACAATCACCCACGACAAACTCAAAGAATATGGCTGCCTAAATATGGTTCCCAATCAGAGACAACGATAAACACCTGCCTCTGATTGAGAACCACTTCAGACAGCCATAGACTTAGCTAGAACACCCCACTAGCTACAATCCCCATACATACACACCACATACAAAAACCCCATGCCACACCCTGGCCTGACCAAATAAATAAAGATAAACACAAAATACTTTGACCAGGGTGTGACAGTGTCATTGAACCAATTGCACTTTATGGCAGTGAGGTGTGGGGTCCACTTGCAAAACAAGATTTCATCAAATGGGACACACTAATTTGGCCACTTCACGTCAAAGTACATGAACATACGGAGTCAGGAAAAAAGAAGCACCCCATTAAATTCCTGCATGCAGAGTTCTGTAAGATACTCCTACAGGGAAACTACAAACAATGTAT
>NC_143040.1:11710000-11735000 GCF_057628025.1 Oncorhynchus mykiss | reverse complement strand
GATTGGTGGGTTTAATAACTCCTCCCCCTCCCCAGGTGCGGAGGGCAGTAGTATGATTGGTGGGTTTAATAACTCCTCCCCCTCCCCAGGTGCGGAGGGCAGTGGTATGATCGAGGGTTTCAACAGGACTGTCCTGAAGCACCTCCCTCGCTCCCTGCTGCTCATCCAGGTGGAGAGTGTTCTCATGGGGGCCGCCTTCCTCTCCATGATCATCGTAAGACACACACACACACACGCACACACACACACACACACAGGCAAAGACACGTGTGTACACGCGTACCTAAAATGATCATCCTAACAACCTAGCGTTATTTCACCCAACAATCAATACAACACCCTCCGAGATTACCCAGAGTCCATTGCTTGCTTTCCCACAGTCGTTCACTGTGTTTTACCGATAGTTCCTGGCGGTGTGCGGGGCTGCGTACCGCCCCACAGAGGAGATCGATCTGAGGAGTATCGGCTGGGGGAACATCTTCCAGTTGCCCTTCAAACACCTGAGAGACTACAGGCTGAGACTCCTCATCCCCTTCTTCATCTACTGTGGACTGGACTCACTCTTCTCTGTCACGGGACTCACTCTGGTAGTCATTACAGGAAGTCCTTTAGTAACTGTCGTAGCTGGAGTCTGAATGTTGTCCATGTAGCTTTCACAGACCTACTGTGTCACTTTACCTGGTGTGGACATAGATTCTGCTGGAGGGCAGCTATATTCATGATGCTCAATCTCTCCTCTCTCTCTCTATCCTCTCTCTCGCTCGTGCTCTTTCTCTCTCTCTCTCTCGTTCTCCTTTCTCTCGCTTGCTCACTCTCTTTTTCTCACTCACTCACTCTCTCTCTCTCTCTCTCTCTCTCTCTGTCCTGTTCACCCCCCTTTTCTCCTACTTTCCCTGTCTTTGTCTCTCCTCTAATCTACCCTCATGTCTCCCCCTCCCAGTCGTATGGTGTGTGTACGGTGGGTCTGGAGTGGCTGTATCTCCTGGTGATGGTCTATGGTCTGTCCTGCTCCCTGTTCTCTTGCCTGTCCCTGTCCCTCCTCAGGCTGCCACGCTACGTCTCTCTGCTAGGGGGCGCTGTGATCCACGGTCCTCTGCTGGTGTTCCTGCTGTTCTGGTCCCCGGCTCCACGCTCACCTGATCAACTGCCTTACCTGCTGGTGGTGATTGCCCTCTGGGGAATGGGGTCTGCATTGAATAAGACTGGACTCAGCAGTGAGTTTTAGTACTATGATCACACGCACACACACACACACACACACACACACACAAACTCTTTTATTTCCTAGTTCAGACTTAATCATTTCCAACATTTATGTCTCCTCTCTCTCATATCTTCCACCTCTCCACCTCCCCTTTCTCTCTCTACCCCCCCCCCCCTCTCTCCACCGCACCCCCCTTCTCTACCACCCCTCTCTACTACCCTCCTCTCTCACTCTCTCTTCCCCCTTGTCTATCGCCCTCCTCTCTTTCTCTTGCTCTCTTTCTATCTACCCCCCTCTCCACCGCACCCCCCCCTCCCTGCCCCCCACTCTCCGCTGTCTCTCTCTCTCTCCGTGTCTGTCAGTTCTCCTGGGTATGTTGTATGAAGATAAAGAGAGACTGGACTTTGTCTACACCATATATCACTGGTGGCAGGCTATCGCCATCTTCATAGTCTACCTGTGGACTGGACTCATCATGAGGGTATGTGTGTGTCCCTGTGTGTGTCCCTGTGTCCCCATGTCCCCGTGTGTGTGTCCGTGTGCGTCCTCATGCGTGTGTGTCCTCATGCGTGTGTGTCCCCGTGTGGGTCCTCATGCGTGTGTGTCCCCGTGTGTGTCCTCATGCATGTGTGTCCACGTGTGTGTCCTCATGCATGTGTGTCCCCGTGTGCGTCCTCATGCGTGTGTGTCCCCGTGTGCGTCCTCATGCGTGTGTGTCCCCGTGTGTGTCCTCATGCGTGTGTGTCCCTGTGTGTGTGTGTCCCCGTGTGTGTCCCCATGTGTCCGTGTGTGTCCACGTGTGTGTGTGTGTCCGTGTGTGTGTCCGTGTGTTAGAACAAGTGTAAAAACGATTAATTTAAAGTGCTTATTTCACTCCTCTCTTTCTCTCCTTTCTCATTCCTGGTCCCTCCTCCTCAGGCCAAACTCTCCATTCTATTGGTCATCTTGCTGCTGGCGTGCTTCTGTTATTGGACGATGGAGCGACGCCTGGCCAAGAACATGCAATTCAGACTGCCTCGCATTCCCCGCCCCAAACACAAGGTAACCTATCACAATCTGTAAATTTTTTGCTATGTTTTAAAAAAAAAAATCTTTAAAATACCATTTGGCTGGAGAGAAAAGTGAAAATATCACCTTCACTAGTAATGTGATAAAGACAAGCAAAACAGAACACTGAAATGAAACAGTCTTTGTTTAAGGTTTGGCATTGGCAATAAAGACAATTAAAAGAGCAATATCAATGTGTCTTCGATAATGACACAAAGTCATCAATTGACATGTTTGGTCTGTAATGTAATATAATGTTGACTGTGTCACTTACTCCTCAGGTCAAAGGTTATCGTTACCTGGAGGAGGAAAACTCAGATGAGTCGAATTCGGAGGAGAGTGATGAGGATGATGATGAAGAGCAGCAGGAGGAGGTGATCAGGGAGGACTTTGGCGGAGACGCAGGGTCGCAGGGCTCTGATTCGACCAGGGAGAGGAGAGGAGGGGCTAGGGGTCGGCGCAGGAGGCGAGACGATGATTATGAGCAAGCAGGGGCAAGGGAGGAGAGAGAGGAGGAGAGAGGGATAGAGAAGGAGTGAACGAGCAAAAAATAGTTAGAGAGACAGAGAGAGAGTGAGTCCTTTAGCTATCCTCTAGGTGTCCTCTAGCTATCCTCTTGGTGTCCTCTAGCTATCCTCTAGGTATCCTCTAGCTATCCTCTAGGTGTCCTCTAGCTATCCCCTTGGTGTCCTCTAGCTATCCTCTAGGTATCCTCTAGGTGTCCTCTAGCTATCCTCACGCTATCCTCACGCTATCCTCTAGCTATCCTCTAGGTGTCCTCTAGGTATCCTCTTGGTGTCCTCTAGCTATCCTCTAGCTGTCCTCTAGCTGTTCTGTAGCTATCCTCTAGCTGTCCTCTAGCTGTCCTCTAGGTATCCTCTAGCTGTCCTCTAGGTATCCTCTAGCTGTCCTCTAGGTATCCTCTAGCTGTCCTTTAGGTATCCTCTAGCTGTCCTCTAGCTATCCTCACGCTATCCTCTAGGTATCCTCTAGCTATCCTCTAGGTGTCCTCTAGGTATCCTCTTGGTGTCCTCTAGCTATCCTCTAGCTGTCCTCTAGCTGTCCTGTAGCTATCCTCTAGCTGTCCTCTAGCTGTCCTCTAGGTATCCTCTAGCTGTCCTCTAGGTATCCTCTAGCTGTCCTCTAGGTATCCTCTAGCTGTCCTTTAGGTATCCTCTAGCTGTCCTCTAGCTATCCTCTAGGTATCCTCTAGCTGTCCTCTAGCTGTCCTCTAGGTATCCTCTAGCTGTCCTCTAGCTATCCTCTAGCTGTCCTCTAGGTATCCTCTAGCTGTCCTCTAGGTATCCTCTAGCTGTCCTCTAGGTATCCTCTAGCTGTCCACTAGGTATCCTCTAGCTGTCCTCTAGGTATCCTCTAGCTGTCCTCTAGCTGTCCTCTAGGTATCCTCTAGGTATCCTCTAGCTGTCCTCTAGCTGTCGTCTAGGTACTTTCCCCAGTCCAGCTCTCTTACATCAGTGCAGATTAAGGAAAGGAGTTGAATCAGAAGAAGAGAAAAAACAGGTGTGTCTCAAATGTAACCCTTTTCACTTCATAGTGCCCTACTTTTGACCCCGAACTTTAACCCTGGTCAAAAGTTGTGCACTATGAATAAGGTCCCATTTGGAACGCAGACAATACTGTATGTATAGGCTGTAGACATGCACCTAGAGGGGGATTGACATATATAGATAATAAGCCCAGTCATAATTGAAGAGGTTCATCCACAGGGGGATAAAACAGAGCGGTACAGGAGGATAAAACAGAGCGGTACAGGAGGATAAAACAGAGCGGTACAGGAGGATAAAACAGAGCGGTACAGGAGGATAAAACAGAGCTGTACAGGAGGATAAAACAGAGCGGTGCAGGAGGATAAAACAGAGCTGTACAGGAGGATAAAACAGAGCGGTACAGGAGGATAAAACAGAGCGGTACAGGAGGATAAAACAGAGCGGTACAGGAGGATAAAACAGAGCAGTACAGGAGGATAAAACAGAGCGGTGCAGGAGGATAAAACAGAGCGGTGCAGGAGGATAAAACAGAGCGGTACAGGAGGATAAAACAGAGCGGTACAGGAGGATACAACAGAGCGGTACAGGAGGATAAAACAGAGCGGTACAGGAGGATAAAACAGAGCTGTACAGGAGGAAAGAGAAGAACAGGGGATTTTACACAGAAGGAAAGAGGATGGAGAGAGGACAGGAATTCAGTTTCGAAGGTTTCTTATAACACAACTGAAAAGGGAAGAAGTTATTTACTCCACTTCAAATATAAACCAGTTTCCCTCCGGTGCATGATCACATGGGGTATGGCCCAAATGGCACGCTATTCACTATATAGTGCACTCATTTTGAACAGGGCCCATTAGGGCTCTGGCCAAAAGTAGTGTACTATATAGGGAATGGGGTGCCATTTCGGACTCACCCATACTGTATAGACACCTGAAACACATGTGAAGTTAGGTACATCACAGGCACTTTTGACAGGGCACATACAGGGCTCTGGTCAAAAGTAGTGCACTATAGAGGGAATAAGGTGCCATCTGGGACACAGCCTTTGTATTTCAACAGTATCACTGTATTGTTAGTCAGCTGTGTTGTCATGGTTCCTAGCTCAGGTGTTTTGAGTGGCCTACATTTTATGTTATCAATGATTTTGAAAAAGTTTAATTATAGTCATGAATTATAATGAGAATAAATTGATTGTAATTGTTTTTTATGACTGTTTTGAAGTTGTTTTCTGAGTATAAAGCTGGTTTTGTGCCTCTTGATGTGGGTGTTCTGTTATCAAAGACCAACTAATATCACCATGGAAACTCAGTTCATAAAAGTGAACACCTTATATGCTTAGTTAAATAAAAAGTCACTCCTACACTGTAAGTAAGCCGGAAAGATATAATTAACAAAAAAAGATTAACTTATTTTATAAGACTTGATCTTTATTTGGATCCCCGTGAGCTGACTCCATGACAACAGCTAAATGTGTATACAAGCATACAGTCAACACACACACAGTCATTTAAAGGTGCACCGTGAGTGTAAAATGCATTTATTTATTTTTACTAACATTTTGGTTTGAGAGGTGACTATGTTTCATATACACATATGGTATTATAAGAATATGTTTTTTTCCTTGTTAAACCACACAGCCCTTAGTAGACGAGTAATAAAATCTTTAAGTCATGGGTGTGGGGAGGTATGCCCCTTTGTGTGTGCTCCAATGAGGTCATTCCTGGACTACTTCTGTCCATTGAGTTAAGGCAGTGTTTCCCAGCCCTCTCCTTGGGCCTCCCCAGACGTTTCACATTTTTGTTTTGACCTTAAATTGTCACACCTGGTTCAATTAGTCAAAGGCTTGACGATTAGTTGACGAATTCAATCATGCGTGCCAGTTTAAGGTTAAAACGAAAATGTGAAATGTCTGCGGGAGCCCAAGGAGAGGGTTGGGAAATCCTGATTTAAGGGACCTCTTTTGGCTCAAGAGCACCCCCCAGAGGCAAAACGGATGCATAGTACAATAGATGTTGAGTACAGATGTACAGTATAATACAAGTATATACTATATGTAGTAGATGTATTGTAGATATGTGTATGAAGACATTTAGATGTATCTATATAAAAACATACATATAGTACAGTATATAGTAGATGTGTGTATGAAGACATATAGTACAGTATATAGTAGATGTGTGTATGAAGACATATAGTACAGTATATAGTAGATATGTGTATGAAGACATATAGTACAGTATATAGTAGATGAGATGTGTGTATGAAGACATATAGTACAGTATGTAGTAGATATGTGTATGTAGACATAGTACAGTATATAGTAGATATGTGTATGAAGACATATAGTACAGTATGTAGTAGATATGTGTATGTAGACATAGTACAGTATATAGTAGATATGTGTATGAAAACATATAGTACAGTATATAATAGATGTGTGTATGAAGACATATAGTACAGTATATAGTAGATATGTGTATGAAGACATATAGTACAGTATATAGTAGATGTGTGTATGAAGACATATAGTACAGAATATAGTAGATATGTGTATGAAGACATATAGTACAGTATATAGTAGATGTGTGTATGAAGACATATAGTACAGTATATAGTAGATGTGTGTATGAAGACATATAGTACAGTAAATAGTAGATGTGTGTATGAAGACATATAGTACAGTATATAGTAGATGTGTGTATGAAGACATATAGTACAGTATATAGTAGATGTGTGTATGAAGACATATAGTACAGTATATAGTAGATGTGTGTATGAAGACATATAGTACAGTATATAATAGATGTGTGTATGAAGACATATAGTACAGTATATAGTAGATGTGTGTATGAAGACATATAGTACAGTATATAGTAGATGTGTGTATGAAGACATATAGTACAGTATATAGTAGATGTGTGTATGAAGACATATAGTACAGTATATAGTAGATGTGTGTATGAAGACATATAGTACAGTATATAGTAGATATGTGTATGAAGACATATAGTACAGTATATAGTAGATATGTGTATGAAGACATATAGTACAGTAAATAGTATATATTAGTACAGTATATAGTAGATGTGTGTATGAAGACATATAGTACAGGATATAGTAGATGTGTGTATGAAGACATATAGTACAGTATATAGTAGATGTGTGTATGAAGACATATAGTACAGTATGTATCCCTTCTCTACACACCAGTCAGTGAAGCAGGTAAGTGCCCACTCTGTTTTGTTTCACGGTGTTCTTTCCGTTTTGTTTTCTCTCAAATTCATCAAACGCTTATTTTCTACATCGTCATGCCAACCTATTGTTGATGTAGCCATTTTAATAAAGGGGAAAAGAAGCAACGTCATGGTATACGGTCTCACATACACACGGCTGAATGCTGTTTTAGCCAATCAGCATCCAGTATCCAAACTACCCAGTGTATAGTACAGTATATAGTGAATGTGTACAAACATATACTACCTAAGAAGAACACAGGACCCAGGTTTGAGTTGAGCATGAGTTTATTGGTCAGTGATGATCTCCCTCCTCCTCCTCTCTCACCACTACTGTCTATTGCTGTTATTGGTGCTGGTGAACCAAAGTCCCTGATATATATCTGTGATATATATACTAGAACCTGCAAGACTGTTATTACACTATAACGGTCCTCTATAACGTGTTACAGTGATGACTTTACTCGTCTCACGTTGCTGTTGACGTTACGGCACTGATATACGAGGCGCCTCTCGTAGGAATAATACCCTGTTGTGTCATCAACCAGAGTATCTGAGGACGTCCGTGACGGAGTTGAGATGTGTTAGTAGAAACTGTGGGATGGTTCTGACTGACTGTGTTTGTGTTGGCCGTGCTGTGACAAGGCCCCAGTAGACCCAGCCCTAGGCCGAAGCCTGGGGCTCTGTTAGGGGTACGGTCCGCTCTGGGCCCGGTTAGTGCTGGATACGGCGGATAGACTGGATCTGGGGGGTCTGGCAGTGGGAGCCCCAGTTCTTCCAGTGCTGGTAATCTCCACTGTGTCTCTCACACTCCATGATGTACTGCTGGCCCCTGTAGCCGGGGAACTGGTAGCACACAAAGCTGTGGGGATGGAGGGAGAGAGGAGAGAGGGAGCGGAGGGGGAGGGATGGAGAGAGGGAGAGAGAGGGTGATAGGTGGGGTGCAGAGGGAGGGAGAGACATGTTTGGCTTAGAGTGGAGTTTCGCTTGACATTGAATAGAATTGTCACACAATGTTTTGCTTTAATTGTTTCACTATAGCAAGATTGGAGTGTGTTTGTGTCAGTGGAGGCTGCTGAGGGGAGGACGTCTCATAATAACAGCTGGATCAGAGCAAATGGAATGGCATCAAACACATAGAAACCACGTGGTTGATACCATTACACTTATTTCGATCCAGCAGTCACCACAAGCCCCCCCCCCCCCCCCAAATAAGGTACCACCAACCTCCTGAGGTTTGTGCCATTGTGTTTTTGTAAAGTATCTAATTAGTGAGTGTGTGCTTGTGTTTAATGTTGACTTACGCGCCACACTGAATGTGCATGGATCCGACCTCGGGCATGCACCAGCCCATGGCCCTCAGAGAGGGGTAATCATCACACAGCTCAGCGCTGCGGCCCATGAAGTTCTCTGTCTCAAAGATCTGCATACGACTGCTCTGGTGGGACTGGGAGGGGAAGGAGGAGAGAGGATAGAGGGGGAGGGTGGAGGGAGGATACAGGGAGAGCGAGGATAGAGGGGGAGAGAGGATAGAGGGAGAGAGAGGATAGAGGGAGAGAGAGGATAGAGGAGGAGGGTGGAGCGAGGATAGAGGGAGAGCGAGGATAGAGGGGGAGAGAGGATAGAGAGGATAGAGGGAGAGAGAGGATAGAGGGAGAGAGAGAATAGAGGGGTAGGGTGGAGCGAGGATAGAGGGAGAGCGAGGATTGAGGGATAGACAGGATAGAGGGAGTGGAAGAGAGAAGGGGAGAGAGAGTGGGAGGGATAAACACGATAGGACACAATCTCAGTTAGTTTCCTTTTTGCTTTCTCATACAGACTTACACATGCAGTACTCTATCCTTCTCTCTGTCTTCTATAAACACTAACATAGAATACTGACCACTGTCTTCTATAAACACTAACATAGAATACTGTCTTCTATAAACACTAACATAGAATCCTGTCTTCTATAAACACTAACATAGAGTACTGTCTTCTATAAACACTAACATAGAATACTGACCCACTGTCTTCTATAAACACTAACATAGAATACTGACCCACTGTCTTCTATAAACACTAACATAGAATACTGACCCACTGTCGTCTATAAACACTAACATAGAATACTGTCTTCTATAAACACTAACATAGAGTACTGTCTTCTATAAACACTGAAATAGAATACTGTCTTCTATAAACACTAACATAGAATACTGTCTTCTATAAACACTAACATAGAATACTGTCTTCTATAAACACTGAAATAGAATACTGTCTTCTATAAACACTAACATAGAATACTGTCTTCTATAAACACTAACATAGAATACTGTCTTCTAGAAACACTAACATAGAATACTGTCTTCTATAAACACTAACATAGAATACTGACCCACTGTCGTCTATAAACACTAACATAGAATACTGTCTTCTATAAACACTAACATAGAATACTGTCTTCTATAAACACTGAAATAGAATACTGTCTTCTATAAACACTAACATAGAATACTGTCTTCTATAAACACTAACATAGAATACTGTCTTATATAAACACTAACATAGAATACTGTCTTCTATAAACACTAACATAGAATACTGTCTTATATAAACACTAACATAGAATACTGTCTTCTATAAACACTAACATAGAATACTGACACTCTTTCCCACGCTCTCTATGTATCCATCTCTCGCTGTATTTCTCTCTCCCACACACACACACACACACACACACACACACACACACACACACACACACACACACACACACACACACACACACACACACAGTCCTCACAGCGCAGTAGATGGGGCGCAGGGACATGAGGCGCTCCACGTGGTAGGACAGGGAGCCGCTGTAGGCGTCCCAGTGGGGGTACTCTCCTCTCTCCAGGATGAACTGCTGGCCCTGGAAGTCATGATGTTCAAAGCCCACCCAGCTACAGGGGTAGGGAGAGAGAGTTACTGACATGTTACATTCAGAGATATAAGGGGACAGAGAGGGGGGAGAGAGAGTTACTGACATGTTACATTCAGAGATAGAAGGAGACAGAGAGGGGGAGAGAGAGTTACTGATATGTTACATTCAGAGATAGAAGAGGACAGAGAGGGAGGAGAGAGAGTTACTGACGTTACATTCAGAGATAGAAGGGGACAGAGGGGGAGAGAGAGTTACTGACATGTTACATTCAGAGATAGAAGGAGACAGAGAGGGGGGAGAGAGAGTTACTGATATGTTACATTCAGAGATAGAAGGGGACAGAGAGGGGGGAGAGAGAGTTACTGATATGATACATTCAGAGATAGAAGGGGACAGAGAGAGAGGAGAAAGTTACTGATATGTTACATTCAGAGATAGAAAGGGACAGAGAGGGAGGAGAGAGAGTTACTGATATGTTACGTTCAGAGATAGAAGGGGACAGAGAGGGAGGAGAAAGTTACTGATATGTTACATTCAGAGATAGAAGAGGACAGAGAGGAGAGAGTTACTGACACGTTGCATTTCATTCAACGAGAGAAGGGGACAGATGAAAATACAATGAGAAAAGAGCAGGACAGAGGGACAACACCCCACCCTGGTGGTCAATGGTTGACCATGCATGACAACAGGCTACAGCACAGAGAATCATACCCCCACCCACCCACACAGACAAACACCAAACACAGATACCCCCACTCACCAACACACACACACACACCGATACCTCCACTCACACACACAGCCTCCACAGACAACCAGGGTTGTAAGAGACTCACGCTCCACCACCACACACACACCGATACCTCCACTAACACACACAGCCTCCACAGACAACCAGGGTTGTAAGAGACTCACGCTCCACCAACACACACACACCGATACCTCCACTCACACACACAGCCTCCACAGACAACCAGGGTTGTAAGAGACTCACGCTCCACCAACACACACACACACAGCCTCCACAGACAACCAGGGTTGTAAGAGACTCACGCTCCACCACCACACACACACACAGCCTCCACAGACAACCAGGGTTGTAAGAGACTCACGCTCCACCACCACACACACACACAGCCTCCACAGACAACCAGGGTTGTAAGAGACTCACGCTCCACCTCCACACACACACACAGCCTCCACAGACAACCAGGGTTGTTAGAGACTCACGCTCCACCACCACACACACACACAGCCTCCACAGACAACCAGGGTTGTAAGAGACTCACGCTCCACCTCCACACACACACACAGCCTCCACAGACAACCAGGGTTGTAAGAGACTCACGCTCCACCACCACACACACACACAACCTCCACAGACAACCAGGGTTGTAAGAGACTCACGCTCCACCAACACACACACACACAGCCTCCACAGACAACCAGGGTTGTAAGAGACTCACGCTCCACCACCACACACACACACAGCCTCCACAGACAACCAGGGTTGTAAGAGACTCACGCTCCACCTCCACACACACACACAGCCTCCACAGACAACCAGGGTTGTAAGAGACTCACGCTCCACCACCACACACACACACAGCCTCCACAGACAACCAGGGTTGTAAGAGACTCACGCTCCACCTCCACACACACACACAGCCTCCACAGACAACCAGGGTTGTAAGAGACTCACGCTCCACCAACACACACACACACAGCCTCCACAGACAACCAGGGTTGTAAGAGACTCACGCTCCACCACCACACACACAGCCTCCACAGACAACCAGGGTTGTAAGAGACTCACGCTCCACTCTCCACTCTGATAGAACGGATGTTGTCCAGACCACAGTTCTGGATGTTACAGCACTCAGAGGTGAACTCCTGGCACTTGCCCTGGAAGTGCTCCTGCTCAAACACAGTCACCTACAGGGACAGATAGATAGATATTAGTGTGTTTGTGTAAATCATATAATCGATTATTTAAATGTGTGTGTGTGTGTGTGTGTGTGTGTGTGTGTGTGTGTGTGTGTGTGAGATCACCTTGAAAAAAGGGGCCATACCCATGCCAGGGAAAAACATGGGGGAGGTCATGTGGGTTTTAGTAGCTCTATTCATGTCTATAGAGAGAGGGGAGAGAGAGGGGGGGAGAGGGGGAGAGAGAGCGAGAGAGGGGAGAGAGAGAGAGGTGGCATGAGAGGGAAGTTTCATCATTTAAACTAGGTTAGATTACAATTCAATGTATTAAAATCCTTTAATATTGTTTAAGCATTCCCAGTAATCTATGAAATATGTTAATGATGATATCTGGAAACGTCCTCATGTCCTCATGTCACTCGGATATTATTTCCATTCTGATGGAACCAACTGATGGAGCCACAACCAACTAACATTACTGCCAGCATCCAAAAACTCTAATAAAAGGTCATGGTAGCGTAGTATAGCATATCCCCAAAGATGTTGTGACAATCCTTACAAAAAGGTTGTTTTTTTTTAAATGTAAAAGTTAAAAACTGGTTAAAACCATTTTATAAAACGTACTGTAACACAAGCCAACACAAAATCCAATAACTTAACTTTATCAATTTCTAATAACAGCTTATATTTATTCCATCACCAACAACGAACCCTGTTTGGACTAGGCCTACAATTACATTTAATATTTTTATAAATATAGGCTAAGAAATACTTCTCAAAATGTTTATCCAATTATGAGTGTTACGCGGGTGGATAGTCTAGGCCTAAATCTGTTCTGTTGAAACACCATGGGCTATTCGGTTCAACCAGGACCGGGGGCTTACCTGGTTTGTCTCCTCTCCTCTCTCACGCGCCAATCCTTTTACATAGAGTTTTGTGAGAATCTGGCTCTTCTGTTTTATACCGCAGTCCACGGTGGCCCGCGTGTCTCCACTGGCGACAACGTGCGTGCGTGTGCGCGTTTCATCATGTCTGTGTGAGTGAGGTGTAAGTGAGTTGGGGGTAAAGTTAGCACGCCCGTGCGCGTGTTTCTATGTCGGCACCCCTCTGTGTATCCGTGCGTAAATGTGTCCTATGGTGCGCGCGGCCGTGTGAGCAATACACGAGTTCCCCACCCCCCCTCTCCCTCTCTCCCTTTATTTGTTTCCTATGCGGTCGGGTGTGCGCCTTGTTGACTCAGCAGATAATATAGTACCGGTTGAATGCATGGTGGGACAGTGATGTTCGCGGTCCGTTCAGAGTGAATGGGGGGGCCCAGTGTTGGGCCGAATGCCGTTATATTCGTATAGGTCAGCAGTGCCATCGTATAGCATTAACAATGGTTAGGTAGAGCGTTAACAATGACCTGGCTGTAGGTAGAGAATGACAAGAATTTACCTCTCCTGTGCTGTGGTCAGACCACTGTGTGCTTTTAGAGGAAAACATTTAGGAAAATGATGGAAACTAGAAATTAGTGTCAAAGAGTGTGACTTCAGTTAAATGTAGAGATAATGTTATGAAATAGCTGCCTTGCCTATCACAATGACTTCAATCAAATTAGATGTTAGTATTGATATAGCATAATATACTAACCCTAGTTATATAGCCTATTCTATAGAAGCAAAATTTCAAGTCAGAGCCATACATTTTTTTAAAGTGAGCTAAAATTGTAGTAGGTTACAGCAGTAGGCTAGGCTATACTAGAGATGTTAGGCCAAGAAATTATGTTCTGTTTATCCAAGCCCATAGTACTGGTGAGTTCACACGGTTGTCATGGTGACCCCCCCCCCCCCCACACACACACACACAGTTCCTGATGACCTCATTTAACCCTTGACCTCTGAGCTAGAACATTTGAGGAGGTTATGGCAGGCTGGTGGCCGACTGTTTACATACAAACTTCATATTTGGTATATTGCACTTCATATTTGGTATATTGCAATATTATTTGAACAGTGAGGTTTCAGATTTTAGACTGAGAACATTAAGGTAGGAATTCCACATTTACATTCCAGAGAGGCTATTTTTTAAATCATGTTGATGCAGGCCGCAAATTGATGACTGAAATGTCAAGATTTTAATAGTGGTCGAGAGGAGAGAGCCGAGCCTCGAGCCTATTTCTTTCCAAATGGTGCAGATAGAAATGTCTTGTAACTGACATGATTCCTATATGAATGAGTAGCATGTATATTCTACATTATATATTTCTATCTGAACGTGCTGTAGTGGGGCATCTTACTGAGATGTTGCAGATGAAAATGCCTTTCATAGAGCTGTTGTGATTCCTTAATCAAATCAAATTGTGTTTTATTAGTCACATGCACCGAATACAACAAGTGTAGACCTGACAGTGAAATGCTTACTTACATTCCCCTAACCAACAGGGCAGTTTCAAAAATATGGATAAGAATAAGAAATAAAAGTAGCAAGTAATTAAAGAGCAACAGTAAAATAACAATAGCGAGACTATATGCAGGGGGGGTACCGATACAGAGTCAATGTGCAGGGGGCAGTGGTTAGTTGAGGTAATATGTACATGTAGGTAGAGTTATTAAAGTGACAATGCATAATGATACAGTGCCTTGCGAAAGTATTCGGCCCCCTTGAACTTTGCGACCTTTTGCCACATTGCAGGCTTCAAACATAAAGATATAAAACTGTATTTTTTTGTGAAGAATCAACAACAAGTGGGACACAATCATGAAGTGGAACGACATTTATTGGATATTTCAAACTTTTTTAACAAATCAAAAACTGAAAAATTGGGCGTGCAAAATTATTCAGCCCCCTTAAGTTAATACTTTGTAGCGCCACCTTTTGCTGCGATTACAGCTGTAAGTCGCTTGGGGTATGTCTCTATCAGTTTTGCACATCGAGAGACTGACATTTTTTCCCATTCCTCCTTGCAAAACATCTCGAGCTCAGTGACGTTGGATGGAGAGCATTTGTGAACAGCAGTTTTCAGTTCTTTCCACAGATTCTCGATTGGATTCAGGTCTGGACTTTGACTTGGCCATTCTAACACCTGGATATGTTTATTTTTGAACCATTCCATTGTAGATTTTGCTTTATGTTTTGGATCATTGTCTTGTTGGAAGACAAATCTCCATCCCAGTCTCAGGTCTTTTGCAGACTCCATCAGGTTTTCTTCCAGAATGGTCCTGTATTTGGCTTCATCCATCTTCCCATCAATTTTAACGATCTTCCCTGTCCCTGCTGAAGAAAAGCAGGCCCAAACCATGATGCTGCCACCACCATGTTTGACAGTGGGGATGGTGTGTTCAGCTGTGTTGCTTTTACGCCAAACATAACGTTTTGCATTGTTGCCAAAAAGTTCAATTTTGGTTTCATCTGACCAGAGCACCTTCTTCCACATGTTTGGTGTGTCTCCCAGGTGGCTTGTGGCAAACTTTAAACAACACTTTTTATGGATATCTTTCAGAAATGGCTTTCTTCTTGCCACTCTTCCATAAAGGCCAGATTTGTGCAATATACGACTGATTGTTGTCCTATGGACAGAGTCTCCCACCTCAGCTGTAGATCTCTGCAGTTCATCCAGAGTGATCATGGGCCTCTTGGCTGCATCTCTGATCAGTCTTCTCCTTGTATGAGCTGAAAGTTTAGAGGGACGGCCAGGTCTTGGTAGATTTGCAGTGGTCTGATACTCCTTCCATTTCAATATTATCGCTTGCACAGTGCTCCTTGGGATGTTTAAAGCTTGGGAAATCTTTTTGTATCCAAATCCGGCTTTAAACTTCTTCACAACAGTATCTCGGACCTGCCTGGTGTGTTCCTTGTTCTTCATGATGCTCTCTGAGCTTTTAACGGACCTCTGAGACTATCACAGTGCAGGTGCATTTATACGGAGACTTGATTACACACAGGTGGATTGTATTTATCATCATTAGTCATTTAGGTCAACATTGGATCATTCAGAGATCCTCACTGAACTTCTGGAGAGAGTTTGCTGCACTGAAAGTAAAGGGGCTGAATAATTTTGCACGCCCAATTTTTCAGTTTTTGATTTGTTAAAAAAGTTTGAAATATCCAATAAATGTCGTTCCACTTCATGACTGTGTCTCACTTGTTGTTGATTCTTCACAAAAAAAGGCAGTTTTATATCTTTATGTTTGAAGCCTGAAATGTGGCAAAAGGTCGCAAAGTTCAAGGGGGCCGAATACTTTCGCAAGGCACTGTAACTACAGAGAGAAGCAGTGGTGTGAAAGAGGGGGGGGGGGGGGGGGGGGGGCAATGCAAATAGCCTGGGTAGCCATTTGATTAGATATTCAGGAGTCTTATGGCTTTGGGCTGTTTAGAAGCCTCTTGGACCTAGACTTGGCGCTCCGGTACCGCTTGCCATGCAGTAGCAGAGAGAACAGTCTATTACTAGGGTGGCTGGATTTTTAGGGCCTTCCTCTTACACCGCCTGGTATAGAGGTACTGGATGGCAGGAAGCTTGGCCCCAGTGATGTACTGGGCTGTTTGCACTACCCTCGGTGGTGCCTTGTGGTCGGAGGCCAAGCAGTTGCCATACCAGGCAGTGATGCAAACAGTCAGGATGCTCTCGATGGTGCAGCTGTAGAACCTTTTGAAGATCTGAGGACCCATGCCAAATCTTTTCGGTTTCCTGAAGGGGAATAGGTTTTGTCGTGCCCTCTTCACGACTGTCTTGGTGTGCTTGGACCATGTTAGTTTGTTGGTGATGTGGACACCAAGGAACTTGAAGCTCTCAACCTTCTCCACTACAGCCCCGTCAATGAAAATGGGGGCGTACTCGGTCCTCTTTTTCATGTAGTCCACAATCATCTCCTTTGTCTTGATCACGTTGAGGGAGAGGTTGTTGTCCTGGCACCCCACGGCCAGGTCTCTGACCTCCTCCCTGTAGGCTGTCTCGTCGTTGTCGATGATCAGGCTTACCACTGTTGTGTCAACGGCAAACTTAATGATGGTGTTGTAGTCGTGCCTGGCCATGCAGTCGTGAGTGAACAGGAGGGGACTGAGCACACACCCCCTGAGGGGCCCCTGTGTGGCGGATCAGCGTGGCGGATGTGTTGTTACCTACCCTTACCACCTGGGGGCGGCCCATCAGGAAGTCCAGGATCCAGTCCCAGGGTCCTTAGCTTATTGATTGAGTTCTGAAGGCACTATGGTGTTGAATGTCGAGCTGTAGTCAATGAATAGCATTCTCACATAGGTGTTCCTTTTGTCAAGGTGGGAAAGGGCAGTGTGGAGTGCAATAGAGATTGCATCATCTGTTGATCTGGTGGGGTGGTATGCAAATTGGAGTGGATCTAGGGTTTCTGGGATAATGGTGTTGATGTGAGCCATAACCAGCCTTTCAAAGCACTTCATGGCAACAGACGTGAGTGCTACGGGTCGGTAGTCATTTAGACAGGTTACCTTAGTGTTCTTGGACACAGGGACTATGATGGTCTGCTTAATACATATTGTTATTAAGGACTTGGACAGGGAGAGTTTGAAAATGTCAGTGAAGACACTTACCAGTTGGTCAGCGCATGGTCACAGTACATGTCCTGGTAATCCGTCTGGCCCTGCGGGCTTGTGAATGTTGACCTGTTTAAAGGTCTTACCCACATCGGCTGCGGAGAGCGTGATCACACACTCTTCCGGAACAGCTAGTGCTCTCATGCATGTTTCAGTGTTATTTGCCTCTAAGCGAGCATAGAAGTAGTTTAGCTCGTCTGGTAGGCTCGTGTCATTGGGCAGCTCTCGGCTGTGCTTCCCTTTGTAGCCTGTAATGGTTTGCAAGCCCTGCCACATCCGACGAGCGTCAGAGCCAGTATAGGTCGATTCGATCTTAGTCCTGTATTGACGCTTGGCTGTTTGATGGTTCGTCAGAGGGCATAGCGGGATTTCTTATAAGCTTCCAGGTGAGAGTCCCGCTCCTTGAAAGCGGCAGCTCTAGCCTTTAGCTCAATGCGGATGTTGCCTGTAATCCATTGCTTCTGGTTGGGGTATGTACGTACGGTCACTGTGGGGATGACGTCATCGATGCATTTATTGATGAAGCCGATGACTGATGTGATGTACTCCTCAATGCCATCGGAGGAATCCCAGAACACATTCCAGTCTGTGCTAGCAAAACAGTCCTTTAGCTTAGCATCTGCTTCATCTGACCACTTTTTTATTGACAGAGACACAGGTGCCTCCTGCTTTCATTTTTGCAGGAATCAGGAGGATATAATTATGGTCAGATTTGCCAAATGAAGGGCGAGGGAGAGCTTTGTATGCGTCTCTTTGTGTGTGGAGAAAAGGTGGTCCAGAGATTTTTTCCCTCTGGTTGCACATTTAACATGCTGAAATTTGGTAAAACGGATGTAAGTTTCCCGGCGTTAAAGTTCCCGTCTGCTAGGAGTACCGCCTCTGGGTGAATGTTTTCTTGTTTGCTTTTGGCGGAATACAGCTCATTCAATGGGGTCTTAGTGCCAGCCTCAGTCTTTGGTGGTATATAAACAGCTATGAGAAATAAAGATGAAAACTCTCTAGGTAGATAGTGTGGTCTACAGCTTATCATGAGATACTCTACCTCAGGCGAGCAATAGCTCAATACTTCCTAAGATATCGTGCACCAGCTGTTATTTACAAAAATAACACTATGTACAAAATAATTTTAAAAAAAAGAGTTACAAACAACGCAAAGAAACAAACAAAGAAACACAATTGGTTGGGGACAC
The DNA here is from genome assembly GCF_057628025.1 of Oncorhynchus mykiss. Lineage (NCBI taxonomy): Eukaryota > Metazoa > Chordata > Actinopteri > Salmoniformes > Salmonidae > Oncorhynchus > Oncorhynchus mykiss. Next base: position 11,716,440 of record NC_143040.1, on the reverse strand, counting down.
CTAAAACGCACATGACCACCAAATTGACCCTAGAAAATGGAGAGGACACCATTTAGAAATGCTTTATCCCTTAGTTAATGCTGTGGGTTCATATCATAGAGATATTTAGAGGAATCAACTCGGATATAACCCATTTTAGCATGGACGTTGTCATTGAGGGCTTCCACCATTTTAAAGTAGTCAACTGGATGGGGATTCCTAAGGGTTTGGAGGGAGCAGAGCGTCTTCAAATTGGATTGCCTCTGGTTTGTTAATGGCTGTTATTACAGTGCCTTGCGAAAGTATTCGGCCCCCTTGAACTTTGCGACCTTTTGCCACATTTCAGGCTTCAAACATAAAGATATAAAACTGTATTTTTTTGTGAAGAATCAACAACAAGTGGGACACAATCATGAAGTGGAACGACATTTATTGGATATTTCAAACTTTTTTAACAAATCAAAAACTGAAAAATTGGGCGTGCAAAATGATTCAGCCCCTTTACTTTCAGTGCAGCAAACTCTCTCCAGAAGTTCAGTGAGGGTCTCTGAATGATCCAATGTTGACCTAAATGACTAATGATGATAAATACAATCCACCTGTGTGTAATCAAGTCTCCGTATAAATGCACCTGCACTGTGATAGTCTCAGAGGTCCGTTAAAAGCGCAGAGAGCATCATGAAGAACAAGGAACACACCAGGCAGGTCCGAGATACTGTTGTGAAGAAGTTTAAAGCCGGATTTGGATACAAAAAGATTTCCCAAGCTTTAAACATCCCAAGGAGCACTGTGCAAGCGATAATATTGAAATGGAAGGAGTATCAGACCACTGCAAATCTACCAAGACCTGGCCGTCCCTCTAAACTTTCAGCTCATACAAGGAGAAGACTGATCAGAGATGCAGCCAAGGGGCCCATGATCACTCTGGATGAACTGCAGAGATCTACAGCTGAGGTGGGAGACTCTGTCCATAGGACAACAATCAGTCGTATATTGCACAAATCTGGCCTTTATGGAAGAGTGGCAAGAAGAAAGCCATTTCTGAAAGATATCCATAAAAAGTGTTGTTTAAAGTTTGCCACAAGCCACCTGGGAGACACACCAAACATGTGGAAGAAGGTGCTCTGGTCAGATGAAACCAAAATTGAACTTTTTGGCAACAATGCAAAATGTTATGTTTGGCGTAAAAGCAACACAGCTGAACACACCATCCCCACTGTCAAACATGGTGGTGGCAGCATCATGGTTTGGGCCTGCTTTTCTTCAGCAGGGACAGGGAAGATGGTTCAAATTGATGGGAAGATGGATGGAGCCAAATACAGGACCATTCTGGAAGAAAACCTGATGGAGTCTGCAAAAGACCTGAGACTGGGATGGAGATTTGTCTTCCAACAAGACAATGATCCAAAACATAAAGCAAAATCTACAATGGAATGGTTCAAAAATAAACATATCCAGGTGTTAGAATGGCCAAGTCAAAGTCCAGACCTGAATCCAATCGAGAATCTGTGGAAAGAACTGAAAACTGCTGTTCACAAATGCTCTCCATCCAACGTCACTGAGCTCGAGATGTTTTGCAAGGAGGAATGGGAAAAAATGTCAGTCTCTCGATGTGCAAAACTGATAGAGACATACCCCAAGCGACTTACAGCTGTAATCGCAGCAAAAGGTGGCGCTACAAAGTATTAACTTAAGGGGGCTGAATAATTTTGCACGCCCAATTTTTCAGTTTTTGATTTGTTAAAAAAGTTTGAAATATCCAATAAATGTCGTTCCACTTCATGATTGTGTCCCACTTGTTGTTGATTCTTCACAAAAAAATACAGTTTTATATCTTTATGTTTGAAGCCTGCAATGTGGCAAAAGGTCGCAAAGTTCAAGGGGGCCGAATACTTTCGCAAGGTACTGTAAGGGGTTAAAAAAATTATTGTGCACTAAAAATAGGGAACAGGGTGCCATTTAGGATTCAGATAACTGTCTCTAGGCACAGTTCTAGGATCAGCTTACCCTCTCCATATTCTAAGCTGTATCAGTAGGAGGGAAATCAGATAAACTGACCTTAGATCTAATTGGTCCTACTCTATGTCACAGAGTCGTGAAGTATTTTGTATATTTGGCATGTTGGTACAGTTCAGTGGTGTCTAACATGAGGCCTGCTACTTGATAATGTGTCATTAAATGGTTTTATCCAATGTAATTGGATTTAACATGAACATACAATTTAACATGAACATGTCCATGTTGGGGAGATGACAATTCACTCAATAGCTGTACATTTACTGACGATGCTACTTGGGCAGTGAGATGATTCATGTTGTGTACCTCACCAAAAGTAGGCCAACTATCTATAATAGGGATGTAGAAGTCACTTTACCTGCACTAAGGGGCCATTTCTGAGAAGTCAGGAAGAATATGTTTAAAAAAACAACCACTGAAAAGCTGCATTGTTATGTTCTAACCCATTCACATGATGTTCTTGTTGGTGTAGCTACAATGACGAAATAACAGGGGGACTACCATAGACCATACTACCATACTACCATAGACCATACTACCATAGACCATACTACCATACTACCATACTACCATAGACCATACCACCATACTACCATACTACCATACTACCATACTACCATAGACCATACCACCATACTACCATACTACCATACTACCATAGACCATAGACCATAGACCATACTACCATACTACCATAGACCATACTACCATACCACCATACTACCATAGACCATACTGCCATACTACCATACTACCATACTGCCATACTACCATAGACCATACCACCATACTACCATACTACTATACTACTATACTACCATACTACCATACTACCATATTACTATACTCCCATAGACCATACTACCATACTACCATACTACCATAGACCATACTACCATACTACCATAGACCATACTACCATAGACCATACTGCCATACTACCATACTACCATAGACCATACTACCATACTACCATAGACCATACTACCATACTACCATAGACCACACTACCATACTACCATAGACCATACTACCATAGTACCATAGACCATACTACCATACTACCATAGACCATACTACCATACCACCATACTACCATAGACCATACTACCATAGACCATACTGCCATACTACCATACTACCATAGACCATACTACCATACTGCCATACTGCCATACTACCATAGACCATACTACCATACTACTATAATACCATAGACCATACTACCATACTACCATACTATCATAGACCATACTACCATAGACCATACTGCCATACTACCATACTACAATAGACCATACTACCATACTACCATAGACCACACTACCATACTACCATAGACCATACTACCATACTACCATACTACCATAGACCAAACTACCATACTACCATACTGCCATACTACCATAGGCCATACTACCATACTACCATAGACCAAACTACCATACTACCATAGACCAAACTACCATACTACCATACTGCCATAGACCATACTACCATAGACCATACTACCATGCTACCATAGACCACACTACCATACTACCATAGACCATACTACCATACTACCATACTACCATAGACCATACTACCATAGACCATACTACCATACTACCATAGACCATACTACCATACTACCATAGACCATAGACCACACTACCATACTACCATAGACCATATTACCATACTACCATACCACCATAGACCATACTGCCATACTACCATAGGCCATACTACCATACTACCACAGACCAAACTACCATAGACCATACTACCATGCTGCCATGCTACCATAGACCACACTACCATACTACCATACTACCATAGACCATACTACCACAGACCAAACTACCATAGACCATACTACCATGCTGCCATTCTACCATAGACCACACTACCATACTACCATACTACCATAGACCATACTACCATAGACCATATTACCATACTACCATACCACCATAGACCATACTGCCATACTACCATAGGCCATACTACCATACTGCCATAGACCATACTACCATAGACCATACTACCATGCTGCCATGCTACCATAGACCACACTACCATACTACCATACTACCATAGACCATACTACCATAGACCATACTACCATAGACCATACTACCATACTACCATACTACCAAATACCATACTACCATACTACCATAGACCATACTACCATAGACCATACTACCATACTACCATAGACCATACTGCCATACTACCATACTACCATAGACCATACTACCATACTACCATACTACCATACTACCACATACCATACTACCATACTACCATAGACCATACTGCTATACTACCATACTACCATAGACCATACCACCATACTACCATAGACCATACTACCATAGGCCATACTACCATAGACCATACTACCATACTAGCATACTACCACATACCATACTACCATACTACCATAGACCATACTACCATAGACCATACTACCATACTACCATATACCATACTACCATACTACCATACTACCATAGACCATACTACCACAGACCATACTACCATACTACCATAGACCATACTACCATAGACCATACTACCATACTACCATAGACCATACTACCATACTACCATAGACCATAGACCACACTACCATACTACCATAGACCATATTACCATACTACCATACCACCATAGACCATACTGCCATACTACCATAGGCCATACTACCATACTACCACAGACCAAACTACCATAGACCATACTACCATGCTGCCATGCTACCATAGACCACACTACCATACTACCATACTACCATAGACCATACTACCACAGACCAAACTACCATAGACCATACTACCATGCTGCCATTCTACCATAGACCACACTACCATACTACCATACTACCATAGACCATACTACCATAGACCATATTACCATACTACCATACCACCATAGACCATACTGCCATACTACCATAGGCCATACTACCATACTGCCATAGACCATACTACCATAGACCATACTACCATGCTGCCATGCTACCATAGACCACACTACCATACTACCATACTACCATAGACCATACTACCATAGACCATACTACCATAGACCATACTACCATACTACCATACTACCAAATACCATACTACCATACTACCATAGACCATACTACCATAGACCATACTACCATACTACCATAGACCATACTGCCATACTACCATACTACCATAGACCATACTACCATACTACCATACTACCATACTACCACATACCATACTACCATACTACCATAGACCATACTGCTATACTACCATACTACCATAGACCATACCACCATACTACCATAGACCATACTACCATAGGCCATACTACCATAGACCATACTACCATACTAGCATACTACCACATACCATACTACCATACTACCATAGACCATACTACCATACTACCATAGACCACACTGTCATACTACCATACACCATACTACCATACTACCATACCACCATAGACCATACTGCCATAGACCATACTACCATAGACCATACTACCATACTACCATACTACCAAATACCATACTACCATACTACCATAGACCATACTACCATAGACCATACTACCATACTACCATAGACCATACTACCATAGGCCATACTACCATAGACCATACTACCATACTACCATAGACCATACTACCATAGACCATACTACCATACTACCATACTACCACATACCATACTACCATACTACCATAGACCATACTGCTATACTACCATACTACCATAGACCATACCACCATACTACCATAGACCATACTACCATAGGCCATACTACCATAGACCATACTACCATACTACCATACTACCACATACCATACTACCATACTACCATAGACCTTACTACAATAGACCATACCACCATACTACCATAGACCATACTACCATACTACCATAGACCACACTGCCATACTACCATACACCATACTACCATACTACCATACCACCATAGACCATACTGCCATACTACCATAGGCCATACTACCATACTACCATAGACCAAACTACCATACTACCATACTGCCATAGACCATACTATCATAGACCATACTACCATGCTGCCATGCTACCATAGACCACAATACCATACTACCATACTACCATAGACCATACTACCATAGACCATACTACCATACTACCATACTACCACATACCATACTACCATACTACCATACTACCACATACCATACTACCATACTACCATAGACCATACTACCATAGACCATACTACCATACTACCATACTACCACATACCATACTACCATACTACCATAGACCATACTACCATAGACCATACTACCATACTACCATATACCATACTACCATACTACCATACTACCATAGACCATACTACCATATTACCATAGACCATACTACCATAGACCATACCACCATACTACCATAGACCATACTACCATA
>NC_143040.1:11670000-11705000 GCF_057628025.1 Oncorhynchus mykiss | reverse complement strand
ATTCATCTATTCATTCATTCATCCAACCATCCATTTATCCATCCATCCATCCATCCATCCATCCATCCATCCATATTCATTCATCCATCCATCCATTCATCTATTCGTTCATTTATCCATCCATCTACTCATTCATTCATCCATCCATCCATATTCATTCATCCATTCATCTATTCATTCATTCATCCAACCATCCATTTATCCATCCATCCATCCATTAATTTATCCAAATTGATCAGTTCTGCCTGTTATCTGTTAGTTATGTTATGTTAGTTTGTAACTCCACCTCTCTCTCTCCCCCACCTCCCTCCCCTCTTTCCCCCTATCCCCTCTCTCTCAGGACCCTGAGAAGCACAAGATCTGCCTGTTCGAGGTTGGAGAGTTCAAGGGTCGTAAGATGGAGATCATGGATGATGATGTTCCCTCTCTGTTCTCCTACGGATTCACCGATAGGGTCGGCAGCATCATGGTCAGCTGCGGAAGGTGAGTGGTCCTCGCTGCGGCAACAGGACACACCCACATCACAGACAAACATGCCATTGGTCTATAGGATGAGATAGAGCAGGAAGTGGATGAGACAGTAATGTCATTATGACATAAACAACCAGGCATCACCAAACCTAGATACCTTAGATCGTTTGTAATTTATTGTACAAATGATTCATTCATTTCAAATGGCTGAGTCGTTCCACCGTTTCTATGTAAATAATAGAATTCAGAAACTGTTTCTAAAATAGTTTGGAATGACGAAAGTTTCCACAATAGTTTTAATTGTCAGAGGAATTCCATTTAGAAGATCATTTAATATATAGGCTCTCTGTTTCCCTCTGGCTTCCTGTGTCTACATACTTCAAATAGAATCTAGTCTGCCTCTCAAATGGCACCCTATTCCCTTCATATGCACCATGGGCCCTGGTCAAAAGTAGTGTACTAAATAGGGAATAGGGCACCATTTGGGACGTATCCCTGAAGATCTGTGATTCACTTTCCGAAAGGCAGCAGGACTGATGTCAGGATGTCTTTCCTGTTTTAAACAGCCTCTTCAGAATCAGAACAAAGGGTTTTATATAGCACCGTTTGTTTGTGTGTGTTTGTTCATGTACATGTGTGTGTGTGTGTGTGTGTGTGTATCTGTGTGCATGTACATGTGTGTGTGTGTGTATCTGTGTACATGTGAGCTTCGTCTCTCCAGTGTATCTGCACAGTGAGAGAGGAGATCGGTCCAGTTCCTTCATAGATGTGTTTGGCCCACAGTGAGTAGACAGGTTCCCCTCTAGTTGAAACATCAAACGGACAGACAGGTACCTGTGGCACAACAGGCAAAACGTGACAAACAGATCAATACCTCTATTTAACAAGACATCTCTCTCCCTCACAGCTCCCAGCTCCCCTGCCTGTTCCTCTGATGCTGTCGGCTTCTCATCTTTTCTCTCTGTCTCCATCAGTTCTCTCCCTGGGTTCACGCTTTCTTTCCTACTTTACTCTTCTTTGCTAATTTCTCTGCCTCTGTGTCCCTCCTGCCCTCTCTCTCTATCTCACACTATTGATTCTCTCTCTCCGTCTTTATTTCTCTGCCTCTGTTCATCTCTTCTTCATCCTCTCTCTTTCTCCCATCTATGTCCCTCTCTTCCCCCATTCCAGCCCTCATTCACTCAGCCCTTTCCAACTTCTCCTCTCTCTCCCATCTATCTCTCTCCCTCCATCCCTCCATCCCTCCACTCATCCCCCTTCTCCTCTGCTGTTTTCTTCCAGCTGGGTGGGTTACCAGTTCCCTGGATACCGTGGTTCCCAGTACCTCCTGGAGAAGGGTGAGTACCGGCACTTCAACGAGTTCGGTGCCCGGCACCCCCAGTTCCAGTCTGTGAGGCGTATCCGCGACATGCAGTGGCACCAGCACGGCTGCTACACCTTGTCCAGCAAGTGAGGGTCCCAGAGGGCGAGAAAGAGAGTGAGCGGAGGAGAGGCGGAGGAAGGGCACAGTAGAGGAGAAGGAGGAGGAGGGGGGAAGGCTAAAAGGGACAGGAAGAAAGCACCCTATCTATAGGAAGATAGAAAGCTCCCTCCATCCCTCCATCCGACCCCTCACCCCCCCCCCGGTGATCCTCTCCGTGGTTAAATCTTTTTTTTTAGAGCGAGGGAGAGAGCGAGGGATGGAGGGAGGTACTTGTTTTTTTCCCCCTCTTGAGACGACGCCCTCTACCTGTTTGAGAGATGTAAGACTTGTGGCGTACAGCCGCCCTGATTGGACAGATACGTCAACACCACGAAACAACAATGGATTCTAAGACTATTGACGTAAATAAACAACGACAACAACTCACAGATCAACAAAGACCAGAGGTGGTGGGTTGATAGGTAGATAGCTAGATATTCTCTCTATTTTTCTCTCTCTCTCTCTCCCCGTCTCTGTTATTTTCAGACCCCTCCCTTCCCCTCTCTCTCTCTCTTTTTCCCCCTCGCATAATTTACTTTTCATCCAACCATCCTGTTTCTCTTCAAACGTAAATTCAGCCCAAAACGAGACGACTAATGTGTCTCCTTTGACTCTGATCTATGGGGGTACGGATGTGTGTGTGGGTCTGTTGTCGTGGCTAGAAGAGGGAACGGTATCTAGGGTTCTAGACTTCTAGGATTCAAGGAAATGTGCTGCGTACCTCTGCCACAGTCACTGTAAAAGCTTGTCCTCAGACCCTGCACCCTCTTCTATCCTAACCCAAATAAAGAGACTAAACTTGACCTGATTTCACCTCGGATTCTTCATTTAATCAAACGTTTATCTTGTGGTGGTGATTGTGTGACAGAGAGGAGATCCAGCAACTCTTAGAGGACAGTGGAAGTTAATAAGTTTCTTAATTGTTAAAAGCAAAACCAACGTGTTTTGTGTCTTGGACTTCATCAGGTTTTTAGACAGAACAAATAATGAGCCTTTTATACATTGATTGTGTGATATCATGGCAGCAATAGCAGTGGAGGGGTTATTTATCTAGCTACAGTCTAGTTAGAGTACAGTGGAGGGGTTGTTCATATAGCCACAGTCTAGTTAGAATACAGTGGAGGGGTTCTTTATCTAGCTACAGTCTAGTTAGAATACAGTGGAGGGGTTCTTCATCTAGCTACAGTCTAGTTAGAATACAGTGGAGGGGTTCTTCATATAACTACAGTCTAGTTAGAATACAGTGGAGGGGTTCTTCATATAGCTACAGTCTAGTTAGAATACAGTGGAGGGGTTCTTCATATAGCTACAGTCTAGTTAGAATACAGTGGAGGGGTTCTTCATATGTCCTTCATCTAGCTACAGTCTAGTTAGAGTACAGTGGAGGGGTTCTTCATATAGCTACAGTCTAGTTAGAATACAGTGGAGTGGTTCTTCATCTAGCTACAGTCTAGTTAGAATACAGTGGAAGGGTTCTTTATCTAGCTACAGTCTAGTTAGAATACAGTGGAGGGGTTCTTCATCTAGCTAGAGTCTAGTTAGAGTACAGTGGAGGGGTTCTTCATATAGCTACAGTCTAGTTAGAATACAGTGGAGGGGTTCTTTATCTAGCTACAGTCTAGTTATAATACAGTGGAGGGGTTCTTCATCTAGCTACAGTCTAGTTAGAATACAGTGGAGGGGTTCTTCATCTAGCTACAGTCTAGTTAGAATACAGTGGAGGGGTTCTTCATCTAGCTACAGTCTAGTTAGAATACAGTGGAGGGGTTCTTCATATAGCTACAGTCTAGTTAGAATACAGTGGAGGGGTTCTTCATCTAGCTACAGTCCAGTTAGAATACAGTGGAGGGGTTCTTCATCTAGCTACAATCTAGTTAGAATACAGTGGAGGGGTTCTTCATATAGCTACAGTCTAGTTAGAATACAGTGGAGGGGTTCTTCATATAGCTACAGTCTAGTTAGAGTACAGTGGAGGGGTTCTTCATATAGCTACAGTCTAGTTAGAATACAGTGGAGGGGTTCTTCATATAACTACAGTCTAGTTAGAATACAGTGGAGGGGTTCTTCATCTAGCTACAGTCTAGTTAGAATACAGTGGAGGGGTTCTTCATCTAGCTACAGTCTAGTTAGAATACAGTGGAGGGGTTCTTCATATAGCTACAGTCTAGTTAGAATACAGTGGAGGGGTTCTTCATATAGCTACAGTCTAGTTAGAGTACAGTGGAGGGGTTCTTCATATAACTACAGTCTAGTTAGAATACAGTGGAGGGGTTCTTCATCTAGCTACAGTCTAGTTAGAATACAGTGGAGGGGTTCTTCATACAGCTACAGTCTAGTTAGAATACAGTGGAGGGGTTCTTCATATAGCTACAGTCTAGTTAGAGTACAGTGGAGGGGTTCTTCATGAAAACGTTAACAGCTCACATGCTGTACCACCTGTGTTGGACTGACATATGTTCTAGGCGGGTTATGAACCCCAGTCTGCCGCTGTAGAAACCAACGTGTAAACCACCAGACCAAGAGGAAATCCTTTGTTGACCAAGGGCCACATGAAATCCCCATGCAGGGCTTGCTACCTCCTCACGTTAACTTGAACAATCATGACCGACTCATGTCCACTGCACATACGCAGGTCAGAAACGATCAAATCAAACTTTATTTGTAAAGTTATTTCTTTACAAAATGCAGTTCAAAGTGCTTAGCAAATAAAATAATAAAAGGTGAGAAAGAAAAACACCAAAATAATGTACAGAAATAGTTTTAAAAAAGTAAAACAAGAGTAGAACAGATATTCGTGTTTCTATGTGTACATTGTACAAACAAGCAGGGCTGTTCTGAGAGTGTCGATGACGTAGTCTGTCCTCTATTTACACTCCAAAGTTTAGTATTCATCTTATTTCAACACAAGGTAGCTAACATGGCTTCTCACTCACGGCCATCAACATTGTACATAAACTACTGACAGATTCTTCATAACACCCACACCTTTGGTCTAATAATAATATAGAACCGATGACATCAGTCTAAAGCTAGCACCCCCCCCCCCCCCCCCCCCCCCCCCCCCAACTGCCTTATATAAATGCAATGTTACAGGTTCACCACCCAACTAACAAGATAATTAAAAAGTTGACAATATTGTAATATTAGTTGGGCTTAAACCCTCAATGGCTGGGTGAAGTCGGGTGTAGGGTTTACACTCAAACACCTCAAGTAAACATGAACATAGTGTTTTCTAGGAAAGGAGGTAAGGAGGTAAGGAGGTAGATTGATGTAGACCAGGGATTCGGCCTGCGGGCAGATCGTTTTCTCAATCTAGGAAAGGAGGTAAGGAGGTAAGGAGGTAGATTAATGTCGACCAGGGATTCAGCCTGCGGGCAGATCGTTTTCTCAATCTAGGAAAGGAGGTAAGGAGGTAGATTAATGTCGACCAGGGATTCAGCCTGCGGGCAGATCGTTTTCTCAATGTAGGAAAGGAGGTAAGGAGGTAGATTAATGTAGACCAGGGATTCAGCCTGCGGGCAGATCGTTTTCTCAATCTAGGAAAGGAGGTAAGGAGGTAGTTTAATGTAGACCAGGGATTCAGCCTGCGGGCAGATCATTTTCTCAATCTAGGAAAGGAGGTAAGGAGGTAAGGAGGTAGTTTAATGTAGACCAGGGATTCAGCCTGTGGGCAGATCGTTTTCTCAATCTAGGGAAGGAGGTAAGGAGGTAGTTTAATGTAGACCAGGGATTCAGCCTGCGGGCAGATCGTTTTCTCAATCTAGGAAAGGAGGTAAGGAGGTAAGGAGGTAGTTTAATGTAGACCAGGGATTCAGCCTGCGGGCAGATCGTTTTCTCAATCTAGGAAAGGAGGTAGTTTAATGTAGACCAGGGATTCAGCCTGCGGGCAGATCGTTTTCTCAATCTAGGAAAGGAGGTAAGTAGGTAAGGAGGTAGTTTAATGTAGACCAGGGATTCAGCCTGCGGGCAGATCGTTTTTTCAATCTAGGAAAGGAGGTAAGGAGGTAGATTAATATCGACCAGGGATTCAGCCTGCGGGCAGATCGTTTTCTCAATCTAGGGAAGGAGGTAAGGAGGTAGATTAATGTAGACCAGAGATTCAGCCTGCGGGCAGATCGTTTTCTCAATCTAGGAAAGGAGGTAAGGAGGTAGATTAATGTAGACCAGGGATTCAGCCTGCGGGCAGATCGTTTTCTCAATCTAGGAAAGGAGGTAAGGAGGTAGATTAATGTCGACCAGAGATTCAGCCTGCGGGCAGATCGTTTTCTCAATCTAGGAAAGGAGGTAAGGAGGTAGTTTAATGTAGACCAGGGATTCAGCCTGTGGGCAGATCGTTTTCTCAATCTAGGGAAGGAGGTAAGGAGGTAGTTTAATGTAGACCAGGGATTCAGCCTGCGGGCAGATCATTTTCTCAATCTAGGAAAGGAGGTAAGGAGGTAAGGAGGTAGTTTAATGTAGACCAGGGATTCAGACTGCGGGCAGATCGTTTTCTAAATCTAGGGAAGGAGGTAAGGAGGTAAGGAAGTAGTTTAATGTAGACCAGGGATTCAGCCTGCGGGCAGATCGTTTTCTCAATCTAGGAAAGGAGGTAAGGAGGTAAGGAGGTAGTTTAATGTAGACCAGGGATTCAGACTGCGGGCAGATCGTTTTCTAAATCTAGGGAAGGAGGTAAGGAGGTAAGGAGGTAGTTTAATGTAGACCAGGGATTCAGCCTGCGGGCAGATCGTTTTCTCAATCTAGGAAAGGAGGTAAGGAGGTAAGGAGGTAGTTTAATGTAGACCAGGGATTCAGACTGCGGGCAGATCGTTTTCTAAATCTAGGGAAGGAGGTAAGGAGGTAAGGAGGTAGTTTAATGTAGACCAGGGATTCAGCCTGCGGGCAGATCGTTTTCTCAATCTAGGAAAGGAGGTAAGGAGGTAGATTAATGTTGACCAGGGATTCAGCCTGCGGGCAGATCGTTTTCTCAATCTAGGGAAGGAGGTAAGGAGGTAGATTAATGTAGACCAGAGATTCAGCCTGCGAGCAGATCGTTTTCTCAATCTAGGAAAGGAGGTAAGGAGGTAGATTAATGTAGACCAGGGATTCAGCCTGCGGGCAGATCGTTTTCTCAATCTAGGAAAGGAGGTAAGGAGGTAGATTAATGTCGACCAGAGATTCAGCCTGCGGGCAGATCGTTTTCTCAATCTAGGAAAGGAGGTAAGGAGGTAGATTAATGTAGACCAGGGATTCAGCCTGCGGGCAGATAATTTTTTCAATCTAGGAAAGGAGGTAAGGAGGTAGTTTAATGTAGACCAGGGATTCAGCCTGTGGGCAGATCGTTTTCTCAATCTAGGGAAGGAGGTAAGGAGGTAGTTTAATGTAGACCAGGGATTCAGCCTGCGGGCAGATCATTTTCTCAATCTAGGAAAGGAGGTAAGGAGGTAAGGAGGTAGTTTAATGTAGACCAGGGATTCAGACTGCGGGCAGATCGTTTTCTAAATCTAGGGAAGGAGGTAAGGAGGTAAGGAAGTAGTTTAATGTAGACCAGGGATTCAGCCTGCGGGCAGATCGTTTTCTCAATCTAGGAAAGGAGGTAAGGAGGTAAGGAGGTAGTTTAATGTAGACCAGGGATTCAGACTGCGGGCAGATCGTTTTCTAAATCTAGGGAAGGAGGTAAGGAGGTAAGGAGGTAGTTTAATGTAGACCAGGGATTCAGCCTGCGGGCAGATCGTTTTCTCAATCTAGGAAAGGAGGTAAGGAGGTAGATTAATGTCGACCAGGGATTCAGCCTGCGGGCAGATCGTTTTCTCAAACTTAGGGAAGGAGGTAAGGAGGTAGATTAATGTAGACCAGAGATTCAGCCTGCGGGCAGATCGTTTTCTCAATCTAGGAAAGGAGGTAAGGAGGTAGATTAATGTAGACCAGGGATTCAGCCTGCGGGCAGATCGTTTTCTCAATCTAGGAAAGGAGGTAAGGAGGTAGATTAATGTCGACCAGAGATTCAGCCTGCGGGCAGATCGTTTTCTCAATCTAGGAAAGGAGGTAAGGAGGTAGATTAATGTAGACCAGGGATTCAGCCTGCGGGCAGATCATTTTTTCAATCTAGGAAAGGAGGTAAGGAGGTAGTTTAATGTAGACCAGGGATTCAGCCTGTGGGCAGATCGTTTTCTCAATCTAGGGAAGGAGGTAAGGAGGTAGTTTAATGTAGACCAGGGATTCAGCCTGCGGGCAGATCATTTTCTCAATCTAGGAAAGGAGGTAAGGAGGTAAGGAGGTAGTTTAATGTAGACCAGGGATTCAGACTGCGGGCAGATCGTTTTCTAAATCTAGGGAAGGAGGTAAGGAGGTAGATTAATGTAGACCAGGGATTCAGCCTGCGGGCAGATCGTTTTCTCAATCTAGGAAAGGAGGTAAGGAGGTAAGGAGGTAGTTTAATGTAGACCAGAGATTCAGCCTGCGGGCAGATCGTTTTCTCAATCTAGGAAAGGAGGTAAGGAGGTAAGGAGGTAGATTAATGTCGACCAGGGATTCAGCCTGCGGGCAGGTCGTTTTCTCAATCTAGGAAAGGAGGTAAGGAGGTAAGGAGGTAGTTTAATATAGACCAGGGATTCAGCCTGCGGGCAGATCGTTTTCTCAATCTAGGAAAGGAGGTAAGGAGGTAAGGAGGTAGTTTAATGTAGACCAGAGATTAAGCCTGAGGGCAGATCGTTTTCTCAATCTAGGAAAGGAGGTAAGGAGGTAAGGAGGTAGTTTAATGTAGACCAGGGATTCAGCCTGCGGGCAGATCGTTTTCTCAATCTAGGAAAGGAGGTAAGGAGGTAAGGAGGTAGTTTAATGTAGACCAGGGATTCAGCCTGAGGGCAGATCGTTTTCTCAATCTAGGAAAGGAGGTAAGGAGGTAGATTAATGTAGACCAGGGATTCAGCCTGCGGGCAGATCGTTTTCTCAATCTAGGAAAGGAGGTAAGGAGGTAGATTAATGTAGACCAGGGATTCAGCCTGCGGGCAGATCGTTTTCTCAATCTAGGAAAGGAGGTAAGGAGGTAGATTAATGTAGACCAGAGATTCAGCCTGCGGGCAGATCGTTTTCTTCAGCGGATGGTCAGGGGACCGGAACATCAATACAAATCATTTTTAGACAGAAAATGAACCACCAGAAAATATAAAAACAGATATAATGTTTGACTAAAACTGAATAATTTCAAACCTTGATTATATTTGTATATGAGTGTACAGGTGGATTCAAAGGACCAGGCAGGGTAGAGATAGACAGAGGACTCATCTTTGTGTCTGTGCCATCATAGTGTCTGTGACAGCATGGGCAGTGCCATTGAGGCTATCTCGTTTTTAAAGTAGTACATGTTCTTCTTGTTTAGGCTGATTGCTCCAAATTCATCCAGTTGACTACTTTAATATTGTGAAAGACCTCTATGATAATATCCATGATGAGTGCTCTATCTATCTCTATGGGTCTTTCCAAGTCTATTAGCAGAATCGCGTTAGTGGAAACAAGCTGTTCGCAGGGTTATATGTCCGAGTTGTGTCGAAGACAATTTTGCATTTTATCTAACCCTAACCAATTTCCTAACCCCTAATTCTCCTAACCTGCTACAAAAAGTAAGGTGCACGGAGAACAGCCTGAGTTTCATCTATGACGTGCTTGGGCTGGACAGAGCTACCAGTAAGTGAACATGTTGTTGGATTCCTAGGGGAGACAGGGCTGATAAAGTTCATTTGTTTTATGTACAAATGTCTTTATTTCATTCTACCTACAACTCCAAACATTGCAATGACTCACTGAAGAAGCTCCAGGAATCTCCACTATTCCCTCCCTCCCTCCCTCCCTTCCTTCTTTCCAACCTGAAAGGATAAAACATTTCCCAGCTAACCATTGGTTCTGGAGAGGAAGCCATGCTTTTCATGACTGGTAAAACTGAACGTTTTTTAAACGTTCTGAGAGCGGAAGTGAAAATGTAGCCTGTCCTGGGAACGTTCATTCTTAGGTTCCAAGGAGGTTCCGAGAACATTTTGCTATGGTTCCCTGAACGTTTTCCTGGTTGGTTTTATTAACGTTCTGAGAATGTAAATTGTAGGTTGTTTGAAGATAATTCAATATGGTTTCTGAGAACATGTTTCAATAAGACTTTTAACAACACTGCTAGCTTAGGTTAACTGTTCTGAACTCCCAGCACAGACAGACAGGTAAGACTTTTAACAACACTGCTAGCTTAGGTTAACTGTTCTGAACTCCCAGCACAGACAGACAGGTAAGACTTTTAACAACACTGCTAGCTTAGGTTAACTGTTCTGAACTCCCAGCACAGACAGACAGGTAAGACTTTTAACAACACTGCTAGCTTAGGTTAACTGTTCTGAACTCCCAGCACAGACAGACAGGTAAGACTTTTAACAACACTGCTAGCTTAGGTTAACTGTTCTGAACTCCCAGCACAGACAGACAGGTAAGACTTTTAACAACACTGCTAGCTTAGGTTAACTGTTCTGAACTCCCAGCACAGACAGACAGGTAAGACTTTTAACAACACTGCTAGCTTAGGTTAACTGTTCTGAACTCCCAGCACAGACAGACAGGTAAGACCAGGGATTCAGCCTGAGGGCAGATCGTTTTCTCAATCTAGGAAAGGAGGTAAGGAGGTAGATTAATGTAGACCAGGGATTCAGCCTGCGGGCAGATCGTTTTCTCAATCTAGGAAAGGAGGTAAGGAGGTAGATTAATGTAGACCAGGGATTCAGCCTGCGGGCAGATCGTTTTCTCAATCTAGGAAAGGAGGTAAGGAGGTAGATTAATGTAGACCAGAGATTCAGCCTGCGGGCAGATCGTTTTCTTCAGCGGATGGTCGGGGGACCGGAACATCAATACAAATCATTTTTAGACAGAAAATGAACCACCAGAAAATATAAAAACAGATATAATGTTTGACTAAAACTGAATAATTTCAAACCTTGATTATATTTGTATATGAGTGTACAGGTGGATTCAAAGGACCAGGCAGGGTAGAGATAGACAGAGGACTCATCTTTGTGTCTGTGCCATCATAGTGTCTGTGACAGCATGGGCAGTGCCATTGAGGCTATCTCGTTTTTAAAGTAGTACATGTTCTTCTTGTTTAGGCTGATTGCTCCAAATTCATCCAGTTGACTACTTTAATATTGTGAAAGACCTCTATGATAATATCCATGATGAGTGCTCTATCTATCTCTATGGGTCTTTCCAAGTCTATTAGCAGAATCGCGTTAGTGGAAACAAGCTGTTCGCAGGGTTATATGTCCGAGTTGTGTCGAAGACAATTTTGCATTTTATCTAACCCTAACCAATTTCCTAACCCCTAATTCTCCTAACCTGCTACAAAAAGTAAGGTGCACGGAGAACAGCCTGAGTTTCATCTATGACGTGCTTGGGCTGGACAGAGCTACCAGTAAGTGAACATGTTGTTGGATTCCTAGGGGAGACAGGGCTGATAAAGTTCATTTGTTTTATGTACAAATGTCTTTATTTCATTCTACCTACAACTCCAAACATTGCAATGACTCACTGAAGAAGCTCCAGGAATCTCCACTATTCCCTCCCTCCCTCCCTCCCTTCCTTCTTTCCAACCTGAAAGGATAAAACATTTCCCAGCTAACCATTGGTTCTGGAGAGGAAGCCATGCTTTTCATGACTGGTAAAACTGAACGTTTTTTAAACGTTCTGAGAGCGGAAGTGAAAATGTAGCCTGTCCTGGGAACGTTCATTCTTAGGTTCCAAGGAGGTTCCGAGAACATTTTGCTATGGTTCCCTGAACGTTTTCCTGGTTGGTTTTATTAACGTTCTGAGAATGTAAATTGTAGGTTGTTTGAAGATAATTCAATATGGTTTCTGAGAACATGTTTCAATAAGACTTTTAACAACACTGCTAGCTTAGGTTAACTGTTCTGAACTCCCAGCACAGACAGACAGGTAAGACTTTTAACAACACTGCTAGCTTAGGTTAACTGTTCTGAACTCCCAGCACAGACAGACAGGTAAGACTTTTAACAACACTGCTAGCTTAGGTTAACTGTTCTGAACTCCCAGCACAGACAGACAGGTAAGACTTTTAACAACACTGCTAGCTTAGGTTAACTGTTCTGAACTCCCAGCACAGACAGACAGGTAAGACTTTTAACAACACTGCTAGCTTAGGTTAACTGTTCTGAACTCCCAGCACAGACAGACAGGTAAGACTTTTAACAACACTGCTAGCTTAGGTTAACTGTTCTGAACTCCCAGCACAGACAGACAGGTAAGACTTTTAACAACACTGCTAGCTTAGGTTAACTGTTCTGAACTCCCAGCACAGACAGACAGGTAAGACTTTTAACAACACTGCTAGCTTAGGTTAACTGTTCTGAACTCCCAGCACAGACAGACAGGTAAGACTTTTAACAACACTGCTAGCTTAGGTTAACTGTTCTGAACTCCCAGCACAGACAGACAGGTAAGACTTTTAACAACACTGCTAGCTTAGGTTAACTGTTCTGCACTCCCAGCACAGACAGACAGGTAAGACTTTTAACAACACTGCTAGCTTAGGTTAACTGTTCTGAACTCCCAGCACAGACAGACAGGTAAGACTTTTAACAACACTGCTAGCTTAGGTTAACTGTTCTGAACTCCCAGCACAGACAGACAGGTAAGACTTTTAATAACACTGCTAGCTTAGGTTAACTGTTCTGCACTCCCAGCACAGACAGACAGGTAAGACTTTTAACAACACTGCTAGCTTAGGTTAACTGTTCTGAACTCCCAGCACACAGACAGGTAAGACTTTTAACAACACTGCTAGCTTAGGTTAACTGTTCTGCACTCCCAGCACAAACAGACAGGTAAGACTTTTAACAACACTGCTAGCTTAGGTTAACTGTTCTGCACTCCCAGCACAGACAGACAGGTAAGACTTTTAACAACACTGCTAGCTTAGGTTAACTGTTCTGAACTCCCAGCACAGACAGACAGGTAAGACTTTTAACAACACTGCTAGCTTAGGTTAACTGTTCTGAACTCCCAGCACAGACAGACAGGTTGGTTGTTTAGCTACAAAACAAATGCATGGGCAACTATGGGGCAAAACAGTTTGGGTTGGCTTAGAATGTTGACAACATGTAAACGATATTTAGTCTCCAATGTTTATTGTAAACGTAAATACATTTGCACAGTGAGCACTTATTGTCTCTCATACACAATTACCTGTTGGCTAGTTAGCTAGCAAATCTGCCATAATTAGCATTGACATGGTATCAAGAACAAGATGAAAAGGACCTCTTGGATTCCCCACATGGCAGTTTCTTCTCATTGTTGCTATCCATCTGGCCATCCAGAATCACAACAACTGACTAACTTCTGCCCCATTGAAGCGTGTTCACGTCGTTTTCCTGACATTGTCAGCTAACCCATCTATAGGGCACATGGAAATGAATCTGCTTAGGCACTAATCATGCAAACACATTTATTTTCTATTGTGGCATGGCGTCAGTGAGATTCAAACCTAGGATCCTCTGTTCTCTGTTTGTTTAACTCGTACAAAGCTGTTCATTTTACTCTATTCAAACAGAGCCCATTTCAAAGGAGACAAGCGTTCACTAGGATGGGTGTGGCCAACACACCTGACCACACTTAACAAGATAGAGGATAGAGTTTTGTTGATGCTTAGAATGGTACATATATGGCAAGGTTCAACATTCTTTCAACCTTGCACATTTTTTCTAATGTGTTTTTTATGGAACGTTTTCTTAATTTTCTGAGAACATGACTTTAAATAGAACCATGAGGAAACCAGCGAGAAAACGTTATGCTGAAGTACTGAGATTCCCACCTAAGAAACATGGTTCTCAGAACGTTATGTGCTTGCTGTGTACCCTGAGCCATTCCCAGAATGTTGTGGAAGGGTAGTACGCAAAATAACCACACTCTTGCAGGGCAGCCCTGAAGAGTCTCTTCTCATCAACTGTATGTCCTCTGTGTTGTCTTAGCAATTCAGCATGCTTTGTGTTGTTTTGCCAACCCAATTGTCTCATCTCCGAGAAGCTGAGGTTCTGTTGTGATTCAGTCATGTAGGTCTGGTTTCTGATTGGTGGCTGACTTTACAGTAATACTATTGGTCGACAACTCATTTAGAATCCAAACAACTCAGAAGCGTATAAAAGGGTCTTAGATTCATAGTTCTTTCTCTTATGTTCCTGTCCTTCTGTGGTGAGATACCTACTCTCTTTCTCTCCCTCTCCCATGAGCTATGGCTTCTCTCTCTCTCTCTCTGACCATGCTTAGAATAATGCCTTGTCATGTTTGTAACTTAAGCTTTATGCTTAAGAATCCATTCATTTCACAAAGTAATTAAATACAATTCCATTCTCAGACATTTCTTGATTGCCATTTACCTTAACTCAACTATAGTGTTATATTACCTTAACTCAACTATAGTGTTATATTACTGTAACTCAACTATAGTGTTATATTACCTTAACTCAACTATAGTGTTATATTACTGTAACTCAACTATAGTGTTCTATTACTGTAACTCAACTATAGTGTTATATTACTGTAACTCAACTATAGTGTTATATTACCTTAACTCAACTATAGTGTTATATTACCGTAACTCAACTATAGTGTTCTATTACCTTAACTCAACTATAGTGTTATATTACCGTAACTCAACTATAGTGTTCTATTACTGTAACTCAACTATAGTGTTATATTACTGTAACTCAACTATAGTGTTATATTACCTTAACTCAACTATAGTGTTATATTACCGTAACTCAACTATAGTGTTCTATTACTGTAACTCAACTATAGTGTTCTATTACTGTAACTCAACTATAGTGTTATATTACCGTAACTCAACTATAGTGTTATATTACTGTAACTCAACTATAGTGTTATATTACTGTAACTCAACTATAGTGTTATATTACTGTAACTCAACTATAGTGTTATATTACTGTAACTCAACTATAGTGTTATATTACTGTAACTCAACTATAGTGTTATATTACCGTAACTCAACTATAGTGTTATATTACCGTAACTCAACTATAGTGTTATATTACTGTAACTCAACTATAGTGTTATATTACTGTAACTCAACTATAGTGTTATATTACTGTAACTCAACTATAGTGTTCTATTACTGTAACTCAACTATAGTGTTCTATTACCGTAACTCAACTATAGTGTTATATTACCGTAACTCAACTATAGTGTTATATTACCGTAACTCAACTATAGTGTTATATTACCGTAACTATAGTGTTATATTACCGTAACTCAACTATAGTGTTATATTACCGTAACTATAGTGTTCTATTACCGTAACTCAACTATAGTGTTATATTACCGTAACTCAACTATAGTGTTATATTACCGTAACTCAACTATAGTGTTATATTACTGTAACTATAGTGTTCCTGCATTCTGCTATTGATCTTATGGAGTCAGATAATTCATTTAATGGGCTAATTGCAGAGTCTCACTATGAGCCGCATGTGAGGTGTATATATAACATACTGTATGTCTTATTACCACCACACTCTCACCAAGCTCTAAGAAACATATGGTGGTCATTATGTTATGTGCTAGCAGGGTTAACTTCTCCACCTGCTTCACCTACCGACTTCCCATTACATCAATCTATAAATACTTGGTGGCGCTGGTGGCAGAAACACCTACAGGGTTTCAGCATCCTCCTCTCCCCTCATCTGTGAGAAGGCCAAATATGGGTACTGAGAAGTGTTGACGTCAGTCTCTTGTCTCCCGTCCGAACCCCAGAGATACACGCACGCACGCACGCACGCGCACACACACACACACACACACACACACACACACACACAGCCCTCGCTCCAGACACACTTATGATGATCAGTTGTTAGTGACGTCACACAGGGAGTCTCTTAAGAGCCGGGGATTGTGGGATATCTTGTATCTGGTCTTATCTAGGACCCCTGGGGGTGAGGATAAGTGTGTGTTTCAGAAAGCTGTGTTTAAAGGCCCAGTGTATGTGTTTAAAGGCCCAGTGTATGTGTTTAATGGCCCAGTCTATGTGTTTAAAGGCCCAGTCTATGTGTTTAATGGCCCAGTCTATGTGTTTAATGGCCCAGTGTATGTTTTTAAAGGCCCAGTGTATGTGTTTAAAGGCCCAGTCTATGTGTTTAAAGGCCCAGTGAATGTGTTTAATGGCCCAGTGTATGTGTTTAAAGGCCCAGTCTATGTGTTTAATTAATGGCCCAGTGAATGTGTTTAAAGGCCCAGTGTATGTGTTTAAAGGCCCAGTGTATGTGTTTAATGGCCCAGTCTATGTGTTTAAAGGCCCAGTGTATGTGTTTAATGGCCCAGTCTATGTGTTTAAAGGCCCAGTGTATGTGTTTAATGGCCCAGTGTATGTGTTTAAAGGCCCAGTCTATGTGTTTAATGGCCCAGTCTATGTGTTTAAAGGACCAGTGAATGTGTTTAATGGCCCAGTCTATGTGTTTAAAGGCCCAGTCTATGTGTTTAAAGGCCCAGTGTATGTGTTTAATGGCCCAGTCTATGTGTTTAATGGCCCAGTCTATGTGTTTAATGGCCCAGTGTATGTGTTTAAATGCCCAGTCTATGTGTTTAAAGGCCCAGTCTATGTGTTTAATGGCCCAGTCTATGTGTTTAATGGCCCAGTGAATGTGTTTAATGGCCCAGTCTATGTGTTTAAAGGCCCAGTGTATGTGTTTAAAGGCCCAGTGTATGTGTTTAATGGCCCAGTGTATGTGTTTAAAGGCCCAGTGAATGTGTTTAAAGGCCCAGTGAATGTGTTTAATGGCCCAGTGTATGTGTTTAATGGCCCAGTCTATGTGTTTAAAGGCCCAGTGTATGTGTTTAATGGCCCAGTGTATGTGTTTAAAGGCCCAGTGTATGTGTTTAAAGGCCCAGTGTATGTTTTTAAAGGCCCAGTGTATGTGTTTAATGGCCCAGTCTATGTGTTTAAAGGCCCAGTGTATGTGTTTAATGGCCCAGTCTATGTGTTTAATGGCCCAGTCTATGTGTTTAATGGCCCAGTGTATGTGTTTAATGGCCCAGTCTATGTGTTTAAAGGCCCAGTGTATGTGTTTAATGGCCCAGTGTATGTGTTTAATGGCCCAGTCTATGTGTTTAATGGCCCAGTGTATGTGTTTAAAGGCCCAGTGTATGTGTTTAATGGCCCAGTCTATGTGTTTAAAGGCCCAGTGTATGTGTTTAAAGGCCCAGTGTATGTGTTTAATGGCCCAGTGTATGTGTTTAATGGCCCAGTCTATGTGTTTAATGGCCCAGTCTATGTGTTTAAAGGCCCAGTGTATGTGTTTAATGGCCCAGTCTATGTGTTTAAAGGCCCAATGTTTGTTTTTAAAGACCCTGTGTTTTGTATCATATTGTGCAACAGTTGATGAAACTAACACTGAAAAAGTTTGAAAACATTTAATCAGTGTTATTTCCTGATAGTTTATGGTTGAAAATACAATCTACACAGGACCTTCTAATCAGCAGGTTTGCATGGCGTGTGTTTCGGTTTTCCGCGGTGACATCATCAGGTAAATTGGTTAATAGCAGTGTTCTCAACCTCTCTGCTAATAACATCTAGTTTTTAGTTTTACCCTCCCCACTCCCAGACAGTCCTAGCAAAATGTTTCTCTAAAAATATCTATTACTGTAAGGTATTTAAATGTTACCCAGAAATGATTTGATGTTGATATAAAAATGGCTGTGTTTGTCCTTTAAGCATACTGTGTGTGTGCGTTTGTGTGTGTTCTCTGTGTATCTAGTTCTGCACCTTCCCACTGTCATTTCCCTCGCATCTTTCACTCTCTCGCACCTCAGGAGTTTATTGGCTTTGTGTGTGCACGTGTGTGCTCGCATGTGTGTGCACTCGTACTTCAGTATTTGTTTTTGTGTACTCCCGGAAGTGTGTGTGTGTGTGTGTGTGTGTGCCTAAACCTCTCCTCAGGGGTCTGTTGGATGGTGAGTGTGTGTGAGTGTGTGTGAGTTAATGTGTGTGTGTGTGTGTGTGTGTATATATATGTGTGTGTGTGTGTGTGTGTGTGTGTGTGTGTGTGTATGTGTGATTGCTTGATTAGAGGACTGGTCACTGCTAGAGAGATAGTCAACATGCAGGTCTGTGGGAGGTCTCAAGATGATAGGCTATTACGTATTCTACTGGTAACGGTCGCCCTCAGGCACAGATCTAGGATCAGCTTACTCTCTCCAAAACCTAACCGTAACCATTAGGGAGAGAAACACACACGTCTGACCTTGATGGCTTTGGGCAACTTCACTCTAGTTGCTCTGAGGCTGCGTTTCGATTCGTCACTCAAGGATTTAAAAGCATGGGATTAGAGTAAGCATTCGCTGGATGGAGTTTCAGACGCTGTTAAATTCATGTGAGAAAGCGTGCAAGTGTACTTTTTGGGAGAAGGGTGGAGAATGGGGAAACACACACACACGCACGCACGCACGCACGCACGCACGCACGCTGCTGCTTATTATCTATCCTGTTGCCTAGTCACTTTACCCCTACTATACAGTACCAAGGAAAAAGTTTGGACACACCTACTCATTCAAGGGTTTTTCTTAATTTGTACTATTTTCTACATTGTAGAATAATAGTGAAGACATCAAAACTATGAAATAACACATGGAATCATGTAGTAACCAAAAAAGTGTTAAACAAATCAAAATATATTTTATATTTGAGATTCTTCAAATAGCCACCTGCCTTGATGACAGCTTTGCACACTCTTGGCGTTCTCTCAACCAACTTCATGAGGTAGTCACCTGGAATGCATTTCAATTAACATGTGTGCCTTGTTAAAAGTTAATTTGAGGATTTTTTTCCTTCTTAATGCGTTTGAGCCAATCAGTTGTGTTGTGACAATGTAGGGGTGGTATACAGAAGATAGCCCTATTTGGTAAAAGACCAAGTCCATATTATGGCAAGAACAGCTCAACTAAGCAAAGAGAAATGACACCCCATCATTATTTTAAGACATGAAGGTCAGTCTTGGTGATGTCATTCGGAAACACAATGTCAACTTTCACTGCTATGCAGACGACACACAGCTGTACATTTGGATGAAACATGGTGAAGCCCCAAAATTGTCTACCGTGAAAGCCTGTGTTTCAGACATAAGGAAGTGGATGGCGGCAAATGATTTATTTTTAAACTCAAAGAAACAGAGATCTGCTGTTTGATCCAACAATTAATCTCAAAGCTTGTACAGTCGTCTCAAATACAACTGTGATGGACCTCGGCGTTACTCTGGACCCTGATTTCTCTTTTGACAAATATATCATCAATAATTCAATTTTTTTTACACCCATTTTACTCCAGTACTAGCCTCTCTATGCAGGCTACCTGGTAAGGCTAAGGCTGATTTCAAGGTTTTTCTGCTAACCTACAAAGCATTACATGGACTTGGTCCTACCATCTCTCTGATTTGGTAATGTCGTACATGCCTAAATGTACACTACGGTCACAAGACTCAGGCCTCCTCATTGTCCCTAGAATTTCTAAGCAAACAGCTGGAGGCAGGGCTTTCTCCTATAGAGCTCAATTTTTATGGAATAGTCTGCCTATCCATGTGAGAGACGCAGACTCAGGCTCAACCTTTAAGTCTTTATTGAAGACTCATCTCTTCAGTAGGTCCTATGATTGAGTGTAGTCTGGCCCAGGAGTGCAAAGGTGAACGGCAAGGCTCTGGAGCCAGCGAACCGCCCTTGCTGTTCACCGGATCCCCTCTCTCCACTGGGATTCTCTGCCTCTGACCCTACTACAGGGTCTGAGTCACTGACTTACTAGAGCTCTTTCTTGTGGAGGGGTGCGCCACGTCGTGCCAGGCTTTTCTTTCACTATACCCGACATGAGTGGGTTGAGTCAGTGACGTGATCTTCCCCTCGGGCTCGTGCGGTGGAGGAGATCTTCGTGGGCTATACTCAGCCTTGTCTCAGGGTAGTAAGTTGGTGGTGTGTTGATATCCCTCTAGTGGTGTGGGAGCTGTGATTTGGCAATGTGTGTTGGGGGGGTTATCTCCTGCCTGGTTGGCCCTGTCCGGTATTGTTGGACAGGGCCACAATGTCACCCAACCTCCCCAGCCTCAGCCTCCAGTATCTATGCTGCAATAGTCTATGTGCCGGGGGGCTAGGGTCAGTCTGTCTTATCTGGTGTAATTGTGCCGGGGGGCTAGGGTCAGTCTGTCTTATCTGGTGTAATTCTCCTGTCTTATCTGGTGTAATTCTCCTGTCTCATCTGGTGTCCTGTGTGAACTTAAGTATGCTCCTTCTAATTCTCCCATCCCCCCCCCCGGAGCACCTGAGCCCTAGGACCATGACTCCTTGATGTCCCCGTCCCCAGTCCACCTGGTCGTGCTACTGATCCAGTTTCTGCAGTTTTTCCCTGTGGCTGAGTTTCTGTATAAGCTTTTTATAACCACTTTGTGACATCTGCTGATGTAAAAAGGGCTCTATAGTACATTTGATTTGATTTGAATTCACATTGAGGCCAATGGTGACTTTGATGCCATTAAAGAGTTTAAAGGCTGTGACAGGAGAAAACTGAGGATGGATCAACAACATTGTAGTTACTCCATCATACTAAACTATATGACAGAGTGAATAAAAGGAAACCTTTACAGATTTTTTTTCTTCTAAAACATGCACTAAAGGCACTAAGTAAAACTGGAAGAATGTAGCAAAGAAATGAACTTTTTTGTCCTGAATACAAAGTGTTATGTTGGGGGCACATCCGACACAACATATCACTGAGTACCACTCTTCATATTTTCAAGTATTGTGGTGGCTGCGCTTGTCATCAGCAAGTTCTAGGGAGTAATTTAGGATAAAAAGAAATGGAATAGAGCTAAGCACAGGCAAACCCCTACAGGAAAACCTGGTGTATGAATACTTTCTGAAGGCACTGTAAATATCTTAAAGCAAGAATATACGCAAATAATACATTATCTGATGAAATTACTTTAGAAAGGGGCACAAGACAGGGATGTCCCCTCTCCCCCTCCTGTTTGCACTGGCAAATGAACCACTTGCAGAAAGAATTAGACAGTACCCAAACGTAACAGATATCAGTACTGGTAAACATGAATATACGGTAAACTTATCTGCCGACAATATCCTGATATATCTGACTAATATTGAAAACTCAATGCCCCACTTGTTATAATATTTTCAGAATACTCTAAGATCTCAGGATATAACATTAACGTGGAAAAAAATGACAATAGGAAAAATAATTACTCATGATCTACAGCAATCCTTTAAGTTGACCAACGAAAAATATTAAATACTTAGGATGCTTATTAATAAGTGACATCGAACAACAAATATATGAAGATGACTTTATCCCATTACTCAACAACATGAAAGCAGATCTGACTAAATGGAACCATCTCCCCATAAATATTATTGTTAGAATACACCTCTTTAGAATGGCATGGCTCCCAAAGTTCATATATTTATTTTCATTATTTTATTGGGCAAGTCAGTTAAGAACAAATACTTATTTTCAATGATGGCCTAGGAACAGTACAACAGATTTGTACCATGTCAGCTCAGGGATTTGAACTTGCAACCTTCTGGTTACTAGTCCAACACTCTAACCACCAGGCTACCTGGGCAGAGTTGGAAAGCTGTCTGACAGAAGTTTTACAATGTAAGTGTACTTTTAAGTCCTCTGTCTGCATTTCAAGACATGGCATATGGGGATGTGGTGAGATACCCATTGGGTTGAACACTACTATGGTTGTGACTTATATTAGAGCATCTATTACTTAACTACTGGAAGTCAAATGATACTCCACTGTAAAGAGAACTGAAGAATCAAATGCTTTATATGCTGACTACAATGCACATTTGTGTCAAGTTGGCTGGATGCCCTTTGGGTGGTGGACCATTCTTGATACACACAGGACACGGTTGCGCATGAAAAACCCTTCAGTGTTGCAGTTCTTGACACAAACTGGCACCTACTACCATACCCTGTTCAAAAGGCCCATTCACCCTCTGAATAGTACACACACAATCCATATTTCAATTGTCTCAAGGCTTAAAAGTCCTTCTTTAACCCGTCTCCTCCCCTTCATCTACACTGATTGAAGTAGATTTAACAAGTGACATCAATAAGGGATCACTTTCACCCTGATGGAAAGAGCAGGTGTTCTTAATGTTTTGTAAACTCAGTGCATGGGCCTGTGTGTATGCCAAATTGCATTTTTATTTATTATTATTTTTTTTAACCTTTTTTACCTTTTTTTTTTTAAACCTTTTTTACCTTTATTTTACTAGGCAAGTCAGTTAAGAACAAATTCTTATTTTCAATGACGGCCTAGGAACAGTGGGTGAACTGCCTGTTCAGGGGCAGAACGACAGATTTGACGACCTTGTCAGCTCGGGGATTTGAACTTGCAACCTTTCAGTTACTAGTCCAACACTCTAACCACTAGGCTACCCTGCCGCCCCATTTTAAACGCATCATACTGTTTTGATGACAAGTGTTTGCTGTGATTCTTGATTGCATTTGGATTGATGTCAGAGTGGTTAGAGGGAAAATAGAGCCCTGAGTACCAGGCCATTAACCACCTCAGAGAGAGATCCAATTTTTAAAAGAGCAGAGAGTTGGGTCCTACCAATGCATGTCCAGAGTGCATAAAAGGCGATTACCATGGTCATGTGGAATTGGACTGCGGTCCTGACGCATGACTGCTGGTGTGGCAGTAATATGGTAACTGCAAAAGCCCCAGTCAGAACCGTTCCAGAACTACTCAAAGCCCCCTATATAGGAGACTTAACATCAATTCAATTATGAATATACTGAAATAAGACGTAATTGTTATCAGTCAATCGGTTTAAATCGGTTGTTGCTCTTTTAAAAATTGGATCTCTCTCTCTCTCCTTATCCCCATTCATGACTAGCTGATGAAAAACGAACTATTAATATGACATAAATCAGTTTGGTGTGAGTAACCCTTGTGCTCCCACAACACATTGGAAATGTATGCGCATAATGTATGTGGCCTACAAAACTGTACGTCAAACATGATGAAATGATGGAGAGGAGGAAAGGGTTGGCTGACACACACACATACACACCACACACACCACACACACACACACATTTGTGAGTTAGTTCTGACAGTTCTATGCGTCATAATGTTGATGCTCTGTCTCAGCTTCTATGAGAAGTCTTGTTTTCCATTCGTTGAGTGATATAAGATTGATATGTAACTCCTTGCTCTTTCTCTCCCTTTTCCACAGACAAACGAGTGGGTGTGTTCACTGTTCACAGAGAAAAGAAAGTGAGAGAGAGAGAGATGGGGGAAAGAAAAAGCTTGACAGTACAGAACAGAACTCAGGAGTAGAAGTTTGACAAGATTAGACTACAATGTATGACATCATAATGACAGGTAGTAGGTGAGTCCTGACATCATAATGACAGGTAGTAGGTGAGTACTGACAGGTAAATGACAGGCAGTAGGTGAGTGCTGACAGGTAAATGACAGGCAGGAGGTGAGTACTGACATCATAATGACAGGTAGTAGGTTAGTACTGACAGGTAAATGACAGGCAGTAGGTGAGTACTGACAGGTAAATGACAGGTAGTAGGTGAGTACTGACAGGTAAATGACAGGCAGTAGGTGAGTACTGACAGGTAAATGACAGGTAGTAGGTAGGTGCTGACAGGTAAATGGCAGGTAGTAGGTGAGTACTGACAGGTAAATGACAGGTAGTAGGTGAGTACTGACAGGTAAATGACAGGTAGTAGGTTAGTACTGACAGGTAAATGACAGGTAGTAGGTTAGTACTGACAGGTAAATTACAGGTAGTAGGTGAGTACTGACAGATAAATGACAGTTAGTAGGTGAGTACTGACAGATAAATGACAGTTAGTAGGTGAGTACTGACAGGTAAATGACAGGCAGTAGGTGAGTACTGACAGGTAAATGACAGGTAGTAGGTAGGTGCTGACAGGTAAATGGCAGGTAGTAGGTGAGTACTGACAGGTAAATGACAGGTAGTAGGTTAGTACTGACAGATAAATTACAGGTAGTAGGTTAGTACTGACATCATAATGACAGGTAGTAGGTTAGTACTGACATCATAATGACAGGTAGTAGGTTGGTACTGACAGGTAAATGACAGGTAGTAAGTTAGTACTGACAGGTAATTGACAGGTAGTAGGTGAGTACTGACATCATAATGACAGGTAGTAGGTTGGTACTGACAGGTAAATGACAGGTAAAAAAGTTAATGAACCTCATGGTGTACCCTTGGAATTTGTAATTCTGCTGTTGCCAAAAGGAACTGTGTGAGTTTGGTAAATGTCAGGTAGTAGATTAGTACTGACTGATCCAGTAGAGTACACTCTGAGACAAATAGAACCCTTTTCTGGTCATATGGAACCCTTGTAGGTTCCACATCGAATCATGAGTTCCAAATAGAACCCTTGAAAGGGTGCTATTTGTAACCAAAATGGTTTTTATCTGATTTAAAAGGGTTCTATCTGGAACCTTGGTTATGAGAGTTCTGCTACAGGGGCAAATGGTTCTAGATAGCACAATGTTTTGAGAGTCCTGACTGTTCCAATGCCCCACATTGTTCCTGTTCAATGTAGGGAGGAAATGAATGGTGGAGCAGACTTTACTGCCAGTTGACAAGAAAGCCAGCAGGGATTTGTTTCCCAACTCCTTTTATTTGTGTTTCTCTATCTCCATTTCTCCCTCTTTTTCCCCTTCCTTTTTGTATTCCTATCCACCCGTATCTCTCTCCACCCCCCCCCCCCCCCCCCACCACCACCCCACATGGTTTGGTGCATTGCATTCCCATTTGCGTCATCCTTGAGATGTGCCTGTGTCTGAGAGTTTATAAATAAAGACGAGGGAGAGCAGAAAGAGGGAAGGAGTGGAGGGAGATTGGGATCTGGTGGGAAGGGCAGGCGGGAGAATAGAAGTGTGTGCGTGTGTGTGTGTGTGTGTGTGGGGGGGGGGGGGGGGGGGTTGTGTGTATATTCCACTGGGGGCCTATGACAGGTATGGAGAAAAAACATCCAATTGGGTGGTTCGATGAAATGATGGAGAGAGAAAGAGTGAGAGAGAGAGAAAGAAAGAGAGAGAGAGAGAAAGACAGAGAGAGATAAAGACAGAGAGAGAGAGAGAGAAAAGAAGGTAATCCTTGCTATTCCACTGAGTGAGCAAGATGAGAGGAGGAGAGAGGAGAGAGAGCATTAGTTCAGCACAGAGGGAGGAGGGATGGAGAGGGGGATGGATGGATGGAGTATGGAGAGAGGGAAGGAGAGGTGAAAAACTCCATCCATCCTCCCTCCTCCCTTTCTCATCCCTCCTTCTCTCTCTCATCCCTTCTTGCCTGTCTCCAGCCCTCCTCCCTCTCTCTATCCCTTTCTCCATCCCTCCTTGCCTCTCTCCATCCCGCCACTCTCTCTCCATGCTCCCTCCTCCCTCTCTCCATCCCTGCTACCTCTCTCCATCCTTCCTACCTCTCTCCATCCCTCCTCCCTCTCTCCATTCCTCCTCCCTCTCTCCATCCCTCCTACCTCTCTCCATCCCTCCTCCCTCTCTCCATCCCTCCTACCTCTCTCCATCCCTCCTCCCTCTCTACATCCCTCCTACCCCTCTCCATCCCTTTCTCTATCCCTCCTTGCATCTCTCATCCCTCCTACCTCTCGCCATCCATTCTCCCTCTCTCCATCCCTCCTTGCCTCTCTCGATCCTTCCACTCTTTATCCATCCTCCCTCCTACCTCTCTCCATCCCTCCTCCCTCTCTACTCCCTTTCTCCATCCCGCCTTGCTTCTCTCCATCTCTCCTCCCTCTCTCCTCCCTTTCTCCATCCCGCCTTGCCTCTCTCATCACTCCTCCCTCTCTCTATCCCTTTCTCCATCCCTCCTTGCCTCTCTCCTTCCCTCCTACCTCCCTCCTACCTCTCTCCATACCTCCTACCTCTCTCCATCCCTCCTTGCTTCTCTCAATCCCTTCACTCTCTCTCCATCCCCCTCCTCCCTCCTTGCATCTCTCTCCATTCTCCCTCTCTCCATCCCTCCTTGCCTCTCTCCATCCCTCCACTCTCTCTCCATCCTCCATCCTACCTTTCTCCATTCTCCATCACCACTCTCTCCATCCTGCCTCTCTCCATCCCCCTCCCTCACTCCATCCTCCTTTTAGAGAGTAGGTAGATGCACACCCAAAAGGTTGAAACAGAAATTAAACTTCAGAAAAAGGAAGTTGCACTCGAAGTCCTAGTAAAAGAAGGTAGACATCCACCAAAGAAGAGCTGCTGAGGCACTGATCACCAGGAAATTCAACTTTACAACACTACAGTCGTGAACACTATCAACTCTTCATTGAATGGCTGGGAGTGTCTACTGCTTCTTTATAACGGCACAGAGCAGCATAGAGACAATCAAGCCAATAATGTTGCCTTGAGACTTTGACTTTGTCCAAAATGGAACCCTATCCTCTATATACTGTAGTGGACTACTTTTGAGCACAGCCCTATGGACCCTGGTCAAAAGTAGTGCACTATATAGGGAAAAGGGTGCCATTTCAGATGCATACTGTCTATTACAGCTGAGGGATAATGGAGCTCCTATGAAGAGTACACAGCAGAGCTGAGCTGAGGTCACATCTAAGTTAACTGAAATTCCAGTCAGTTGAGAAAAAGGGCTTCTATACACACACACACACACACACACACATCCTGTGCAGAAGGTATACACTACTTTAACAATGCTTCGATAGAGTGTGTGTCTACACTCTCCAGTCATGTAAGTGCACACAAGCCACGTGCCGTAGAAGGAAGTGAAATTAGATATGGTGAATCGGAAGTGGTGACGCCAAGGCTAGGAATGAAAACTCCTGTAGAGGACAGTGTGAATGAAAGAGAGAGAGACAAAAGGAATGAAAAGCGAGAGAATGAGAGAGAGAGGGGAAAGGAGCAAGACTATATGAAATTTGGAAAAGCTCAATTGTTTTGGCCTTATAGCAGTGAGCTGCAGAGCGAAAGTCAAAGATGCTTCTGTGTCTGACTGGGAGTGTGTGTGTTTCTCCACGTCTGTAAACTGCTGTATGAATGTATGTGTGTACTGTACCTGACCGTGTGTGTGTGTGTGTGTGTGTGTGTGTGTGTGTGTGTGTGCGTGCGTGCGTGCGTGCGTGCGTGCGTGTGTGTGTGTACCCGACCATGTGTGTGTGTGTGTCCACCTGTTTCTCCATCTGTCTCCACACCCCAGGGGTGTGTTGGCTCAGCGGCGAACATCGACTCGCTCGACCCTCACCACACACCTCAGATCACCAGCCCCACCATCACCTCTGGTAGCACACCACCCCTTGCCCCCTTCATCCATCCCCCCCCTCACCCACCTCACTCTCAATGGGGTCTTTATGACAGTGGGACTGTTTGACTTCATACATCCCCCTCTCACCCACCTCACTCTCAATGGGGTCTTTATGACAGTGGGACTGTTTGACTTCATCCATCCCCCCCACTCACTGATTAACTGATAAGGTGGCAGGTTAATTCCAGCTGGTTAGGATCAGAGATGTTGAGTTTCGCTGTGCAGCAAGACATGACGGGCGGATACTGTACAGACAGATAGAGAGAGAGAGACGCACGCACACTCACACAAGAAGGCAAACTATGTACAGCTGGTGGTGGTGGGGGTGGCAGGGGGAAGCCTCTATTTCTATTTGTCTATGTCACAAACATCAATTATTCACAGATATTGGAATGGCCACATAAAAAAACACACACATACACACTCACACAAACACGCTCACAAATACCCACACACACAAATCAAGCATGCATCCATGAAAGCAAATGCACACACACACACACACACACACACACGCGTGCACACACACACACACACACACACACACACACACACACACACACACGCAGAGAGCGGGAGGTGTGTGTAGGAGTGGTAAGGGAAAGCCTGTGTGTGTGTGTGTGTGTGTGTGTGTGTGTGTGTGTGTGTGTGTGTGTGTGTGTGTGTGTGTGTGTGTGTGTGTGTGTGTGTGGTTTATTCATGCATCATGGCAGTGGGCAGTAGAGTACTGAGCTCCAGATCTTCAGGAGGAGGAGGTGTAAAACAACAACATGGATTCCCTCCATCACTCATCTGATTAACGGGCTGTTCCTTCATCTGATTAACAGGCTGTTCCTTCATCTGATTAACGGGCTGTTCCTTCATCTGATTTGGTGGCTGTTCCTTCATCTGTTAAACTGACTGTTCCTTTATCTGATTAACTGACTGTTCCTTCATCTGATTAGGTGGCTGTTCCTTCATCTGTTAAACTGACTGTTCCTTTATCTGATTAACTGACTGTTCCTTCATCTGATTTGGTGGCTGTTCCTTCATCTGTTAAACTGACTGTTCCTTTATCTGATTAACTGACTGTTCCTTCATCTGATTAGGTGGCTGTTCCTTCATCTGTTAAACTGACTGTTCCTTTATCTGATTAACTGACTGTTCCTTCATCTGTTAAACTGACTGTTCCTTTATCTGATTAACTGACTGTTCCTTCATCTGATTAACTGACTGTTCCTTCATATGATTAACTGACTGTTCCTTTGACTGTTAAACTGACTGTTCCTTTATCTGATTAACTGACTGTTCCTTTATCTGTTAAACTGACTGTTCCTTTATCTGATTAACTGACTGTTCCTTTATCTGATTAACTGACTGTTCCTTCATCTGAATAGGTGGCTGTTCCTTTATCTGATTAACTGACTGTTCCTTTATATGATTAACAGACTGTTCCTTCATCTGATTAACTGACTGTTCCTTCATCTGATTAACTGACTGTTCCTTTATCTGTTTAACTGGCTGTTCCTTCATCTGTTAAACTGACTGTTCCTTCATCTGTTAAACTGACTGTTACTTCTTCTGATTAACTGGCTGTTCCTTTATCTGTTAAACTGACTGTTCCTTTATCTGTTAAACTGACTGTTCCTTTATCTGTTGAACTGACTGTTCCTTTATCTGTTAAACTGACTGTTCCTTCATCTGATTAACTGACTGTTCCTTTATCTGTTAAACTGACTGTTCCTTCATCTGATTAACTGTCTGTTCATATATCTGATTAACTGACTGTTCCTTCATCTGTTGAACTGACTGTTCCTTCATCTGATTAACTGACTGTTCCTTTATCTGTTGAACTGACTGTTCCTTCATCTGATTAACTGACTGTTCCTTTATCTTATTAACTGACTGTTCCTTCATCTGATTAACGGGCTGTTCCTTTATCTGTTAAACTGACTGTTCCTTCATCTGATTAACTGACTGTTCCTTTATCTGATTAATTGACTGTTCATATATCTGATTAACTGGCTGTTCCTTTATCTGTTAAACTGACTGTTCCTTCACCTGTTGAACTGACTGTTCTTTTATCTGATTAACTGACTGTTCCTTTATCTGTTGAACTGACTGTTCCTTCATCTGATTAACTGACTGTTCCTTTATCTTATTAACTGACTGTTCCTTCATCTGATTAACGGGCTGTTCCTTTATCTGTTAAACTGACTGTTCCTTCATCTGATTAACTGACTGTTCCTTTATCTGATTAATTGACTGTTCATATATCTGATTAACTGGCTGTTCCTTTATCTGTTAAACTGACTGTTCCTTCACCTGTTGAACTGACTGTTCTTTTATCTGATTAACTGACTGTTCCTTTATCTGTTGAACTGACTGTTCCTTTATCTGATTAACTGACTGTTCCTTTATCTGATTAACTGACTGTTCCTTCATCTGATTAACTGACTGTTCCTTTATCTGATTAATTGACTGTTCATATATCTGATTAACTGGCTGTTCCTTCACCTGTTGAACTGACTGTTCCTTCACCTGTTGAACTGACTGTTCTTTTATCTGATTAACTGACTGTTCCTTTATCTGATTAACTGACTGTTCCTTCACCTGTTGAACTGACTGTTCCTTCACCTGTTGAACTGACTGTTCCTTCATCTGATTAACTGACTGTTCCTTTATCTGATTAACTGGCTGTTCCTTTGACTGTTAAACTGACTGTTCCTTCATCTGATTAACTGACTGTTCCTTTATCTGTTAAACTGATTGTTCCTTTATCTGTTTAACTGGCTGTTCCTTCATCTGTTAAACTGACTGTTCCTTCATCTGTTAAACTGACTGTTCCTTTATCTGATTAACTGGCTGTTCCTTTGACTGTTAAACTGACTGTTCCTTCATCTGATTAACTGACTGTTCCGTCATCTGTTAAACTGACTGTTCCTTTATCTGTTAAACTGACTGTTCCTTCATCTGACTAACTGACGGTTCCTTTATCTCTTTACATGTGACTGACTGGGGTTAGAATCTGGGTCTTCTGAGTTCCACAAGACTGTGTTTGCCTGCTGAGCTAAAGCCTAGGGAACTAACACACTCAGCTGATAGTGTGGGAGAGGCAGGGGAATCCGGGTCTCCTGCATGTCACAAGACTGAGTTAGCCCGCTGAGCTAAAGCCTGTCTGTCTACCTTTGTCTGTTTGTCTCTTTACATGTCCGTCTGTATGTAGCCGACTGGGTCTCCTGTCCACCACAAGACTGTGTTAGTCCGCTGAACTAAAGCCTAGAGAGCTAAAGCAAGTCAGTCTTCAGGGGTTGTCATTGGGTTGGCTTGAAAGTATACAGCACCAAATGAGCAAAACACTATGCTGGACAGACCAGTTACACCAAAACGTTCTGAGTTTTACCAATTAGCCAGTTGGATCCATATAATGATAATCCCAATTATATCGTTAGAACCCCCACCTTCACATTCCAAAATCCTTCTGTATCTCAACCTGAATGTGTCCCACTCATAATATCTAAGACTACTCATTCATTCCTGTCTCATGTCGCATGTCACCAACTACTTCGGCACATATGAGAGTGTTGTGGGTTTTATTTACTAAGTCTCCACTCCTTATAGGCTAAGTAGAATTATTCATTCAGAAATGTCTGTGCGACAACCTCCCTTTGGCAGTAGGTAAATGTCCCCCCCCCCGTCTGTTTATTCAGATTTGGTTTTAATCCCACTGATCTCTTTTCTTCTCTCTTCCTTCTATTCTCTCGCTCTCCATTCATCTCTCTATCCCCCCTCTCTCTGAGGCGTGCCGTTGCCGCCCGGAAACAGACCATAGAGGCTTCTGATCGCGAGCCAGGCAGCGAACCTAGTGCTGCTTTCTCTACCCGTCCTCCGCTCCTCCACAAAGCGCAGTCATTACCGGGCATCGTGCCTACGTACCTACCTCCCTCCCTTCCTCTCACTCACTCAATCACTCACTCCATCCCTCCCTCCCGCGTGACTCTGTCTGAATCTACTCCTTTCTCTATCTTGGAGCGCTGTCCTCTAGGCTATCTGCGGTTGCGCGCGCGGTCTCTCCAAGAATCCTCTCATCACCCGCACGCACAGTGCACGGCCCCTCCTCTTTCCGTTTTTTCTCTTCTCTCAATTACCCCCCTCCCTCGATCTTGGCCCGTGACGTAGGGGATTCCGTGGTGCCCACAACCGTAGGCGCTAACGGGATTCTCGAGTATAAATGGGACACCGGGAGCCAACATTCGGTACTCTCTCAGTCGCTCCGACTCGGGAACCAATCGTCCAGAGTACCAGTCAGCGGAGATAGCAGGCAGTATTTTACCCTCTCAAGCTAACTCGCTTTCGGCTTTGGTTTGAAATGGACACCCCTACAACCGCTCGGAGCAGACAATGCTCATTCATGCGCACCTGCAAAAGTAAGTTTCTACGGATTTTCTTACCACCATCTATTGGTTTATACTGTTGTGCACGAGTTACTATGACTTTTAGAAACTATCTTACTTGATAGTTTTGAGAATCCTTCCTCCAGTTGACCTATTTCTACCACTTTTCTAACGGTTTCCCGTTATATTCTGTTTGTCTTCTGATGTAATAGTGTAAGAGGTGTTGTGCTTTAGTTAGGCTGCTATGACTTTGAGAAAGTATCTGATTTGATAGTTTGGTAATCATTCACCCAGTTAGCAATGGAATGCACGATTCACAGATAATATTTAAACAAAATGCGTGCTTTGCAGCCATGTTAGATGCAGCCATCAACATGGATTGTAATTCCAATACGTTTGTAAAATAGATTTAGTACGGGACGTTTTAAACTTGCAATTTTGCTATGATTGTACTTTGATTTTACTTTATGATGTAGGCCTACTTTTCGACTATTCAATAGACAGATATCGCCTGTGTAAGATATGGAACTTAACTTAGACTTTTAATATGTTTGTAATAGTTTTAGATGCAATTTACTTGGGTTTACTTTGAGATACTGCCGTGCGTAATGCCTTACGCAAGCAAAGAGAGACAGGCAGTTTTACGCACAGACTTGGTTACTCAATCACGCCTTCTAAAGTGATCAGACGTCATCTCTGTCATCATATGGGCTCATGATGCTGTAATCTTTACTGATTATGAGCTTCCATATTGTCTAAATTGAGCGTGAATTGTTTAATCAGTATTAAAATGACAATCTCATTCCACCAACATGATGATATTTTGCGAATGTTTTCAACCATTTCAAAATGATACATTTTAGGCATTCAGATTAGACAAAGGCTTTGCATAAAGTATTTGGCATCAACTGAAGGTAGCAATGTGGTTTTAGTGCAGCAGTTGAGTGTCTGCGTCAACGGTTTCAGCACCGTTGTTACTGGACAGCTCCGGCTATCGTTTCCTCATATCTCCGTATTCAAACGTGACAATTTAAACGGATGTTGGGGAGAAAAAAACTATTACTGCATCCATTACTACTTTGGTACATAAAGCAACACTTTGATTGTGATCTGAGATTTGACTGATCAGCTGTATTGGGATTCAACTGCCACATTTCCAGCAGCAGTTTGCCATCCGGGCCACCACCAAAACAGTTTCAGAACCACAGCTATCGGACAGCTCCCGCTAGCTTCGCCTTCCCGACCCCACATCTAGACTGACTTCTTTCTCCCCGCTTCCCTCTCTCTCCCAGGCGGACTCTCCCTGTGGCTGGTGGTGTGGCTGGTCCTCGGCAAGCCCGGTCCGTCGGCGGCGTGCCCGCATCTATGCGTGTGCTACCCGACTCCCATGACCGTGAGCTGCCAGGCGCAGAACTTCACCTCCGTGCCCGTCGGCGTGCCCTACGACTCGCAGCGTGTGTTCCTACAGAACAACCGAATTACGGAGCTCAGAGTTGGCTCTTTCGGCTTCGGGACTCAGGTAAGAGACTATAGATTGTTTAAAGGAGACATGGCGGGTGTTTGAGTGTGTGATTATTTTGCCCTCTCTCTCTCTTTCTAACTCTCTCTGCCTCTATCTTTGCTCCTAAACCTTGTTTTTCTTTTTGAGTTTGAGTCCAGAGTCTTACCTACAATATGACCATAGAATAATACCTGACCCTAGAATACATATTGATATTCACACTCTCCCTCCTCCTCTCTCCCTCCTCCCCTCTCCCCTATAGGTCCTGTGGCTGTTCTCCAACAACATCACGTGGATTGAGGCTGGCTCCTTCAGTGAGCTGAGGGATCTAGAGGAGCTGGACCTGGGGGACAACTCTCACCTGCGCAGGCTGGAAGGAGGCGCCTTCAGGGGCCTGGAGAAACTCCAGAGTCTCCACATGCACCGCTGCAAGCTTACCGCCCTGCCCCACGACCTGTTCCACAAGCTGTACAGCCTGCAGTTCCTCTACCTGCAGGTAGGGGCAGTACACATATATTCATGCACACAAGGGCACATATGAAAACACACACAACACGCATACACACACACACTACAGGGAATTCTCATAGCTGTGAAAATTACATCATTTTATATAATCACAATCACAATTACATCATGTTATATCATGATTCAAATCATGCTGCATCAGTGATAGTTATGAGATGCCCTTAGTGGAAGGTGCAAATGTTTCTCACCTCACCACTACTGAGATGTAGCCCATCATCACCTGATCCCACCTGACCACTTCCTCTTCCTGTTTCCTGTTTTGTCCTTGTAGGAGAACCAGCTCCACTTCCTCCAGGATGACCTCTTCTCTGACCTCATCAACCTGAGCCAGCTTTTCTTGCATGGAAACCGTATCCGTACTCTGTCGGAGAACGTGTTCCGTGGCCTGGTCAACCTGGACCGCCTTCTTCTCCATGACAACCGTGTGCGCCAGGTTAACCGCAGGGCGTTCCGCGACCTTGGACGCCTCACCATGCTCTTCCTGTTCAACAACTCATTGGCTGAGCTCCCCGGCCAGGCTCTCCGTGACACCCAGGGCATCGAGTTCCTCCGTCTCAATGGGAACCCCTGGTCCTGTGGCTGCGAGGCCCTCCCCCTGTGGGAGTGGTTCCGTGGCGCCCGCGTCTCATCGTCCGAGCTGTTGTGTTCCTCCCCGTCCCCCCGCCGCGGGATGGACCTCCGCTTCCTCCGTGAGATGGACTTCGCCCTCTGCCCTCTCCCCGACCCTGGCACCCTGGCTGGCTCCACCACGAGGACCTTCAGCACCAAGACAAGATGGTGGTTCTCCAAGCACAAGCCCCAGTCCCAGACCAAGGCAGTGTTCGAGAAGAGCTCCGAGACCATCAAGGCCTTCCCGTTCCCCCAAGGAAAGAACAACCCACCCATCGTGTCCTCCACCAACGTCAAGTACGAGCTCGGTGAGGAAGAGGCAGCACTACCCAAACTCGACGCTGAGGAGTACTGGGCGAACTATGGGAACGAGGACGCCGGCACCACGCTGCGATGCTTCGAGCTCGAGTGTCCGCCTGACTTCGATGGCCTCCCTCCCAACTCCTCCTCCACCCCCACATCATTCCCCTCTCTCTCACTCCTCCTCGCCCTCTCGCTACTCGCCTTCTCCATCAATCTACACCTCATATTTGGCTGAATCAGACTGAGTACCCACTTCCCGTTCCTGTCTTCGCCCCGGCCCCTCTCAGGGCATGGGGAACCCCTTGTTAAAGACTCTGTACCTCCCTAGTTAACCCTCTGATGTCCTACTGGATAACCTCTGTCAGTAGTACAGGACAGC